>NW_022162755.1:0-4447 GCF_008728515.1 Papio anubis | reverse complement strand
GACTCATCTCAGATTTCATTGACCAGAGACAGGTCCTGGCACCAGGAATGTGTGACTGTCTCTATGATTTTGGCTTGCTCCAGGTTGGGGAGAAGCCCATGCAAGACTTCTACTGACCGTATGTTTCATTTCCAGCTTTGATGTCTGGGCACCGATTTCCCTAGGTTTAACTATTTGCTCAATGTTAAGGCAGTGCTGTGGAAATGTGTGTGTGTCGCTGGGGTGCTATGCAGGCCTGTCTGTGTGATTGTCATGCAGGCCTGTGTGTGATTGTCACGCAGGCCTGTCTGTGTGATTATCAGGGAAAACTGACCTGCCACATCCCTGTTTTACAGATGATGTAACTGAGACTTAACGAAATTAGTTTAGCCTAAGACCACACAATAGTAAGTCAGAGCTAGAACTGTGCATCCCCAGAGTCCACGCTTAGTCACTTTGCCAAATGTCCTCCGTGAGTATTGTGGGCCACAGAGTCCTATTTAAGGAGAGGCATTTGTGAAGTAGGAAAAGAACACATGAGACTTGGAGCTGGAAGGCCTGGCTCCTGTACAGGCCACTAGCCGTTGCTGTTTAGCCTTTGTGAGCTCTGGTTACCTCGTGTATAAAACTGGAAAAGAAATAACAGCTGCTTGACTGAATTATGTATGGAAGGAGGTAAGGTTTGAGTAAACACCATGCAGATGTTCTTGGAAGCAGGTGGGGAGGTGCCTGTGTTTGTTGCAAAGTTTGCATTGCTTTCTGTTTGCCTTTGTTTGTCCCTCCCCGATCATTACAGTGAAGCAGCTGCTGAATTGCAAAAGCAAACTTCAGAAGAAAATGATGGGAAGTAACCTGGTATTCTTTTTAATGTGAGAGGAATGGGAGCTGTGGGAAGACATGAATTCAGCATTTCATGGATTACACGGCAGAAGACATGGGAGAGTAAGGCTGAGAGGCCGGTGCCACTCACTTGCCTGCCTTCCATCTGACCAGGCTGCGCTCTCTGTCAGGGTCACTGTCCCCTGGCCTCACCAAAAATAGAATGAGCACTGCACGGGAAAGGAAGGAGGAGGTGCTGTGGCCATAACCATAGGGTAACGGAGGTGCAGGGCGGGTCAGGGAATGGCTCAGAAGGACCCTCCCCAGCTGGCCCAAGGACTCCACGCTTCAGGTTTTGGGGTGTGGGAGTGGCCAGGGAGGGGTAATTGTCTAATTTTCAAGTCTTATTATTAGAGAAGACCTTAAAGGGCATCCTCTTCTTGTACTTTTCTCATGTTTAGGCCCCTCTACAGCATCCATGCTGAGACATCAGCCAGCCTATGCTGGAATGCCTCCTGGGTCAGAGAGTTCAGCACCTCACCTGGCCTGAAATCACCGAAGGTTAGAGCTGGAAGGGGCCCTTGGGACTGTCAGGCCCTGCCCATGCTCATGCTTCCTGTCACCCTTCTTATACTCTGAAAGTGACCTCCCTGTCACTCTTACCCTTAAGGAGAGTCTGCTCCTTGTGCTTATTAGCCAAACTGCCTCTTTCAAGTGTACATTCAATAGCTAAACCGTGGGGCAAGGCAGTGTGGGAGCTCCTTCCCACACTCTCCTCACTATCATTTACCAAATTCCTTCACTAGTATGTGTTCTTATTTAGTGTGAATTCATATTCAGTGCCTACAACTGAGAATTACTGAGAAATCATCAAGAAGACCCACGCACGTACTTCACATCCTCAGTTCTGCCTACAGCTGAGAATTCTTATTCATATGTATTCATATTCTGTACCTGCAACTGAGCTAAGTGCTTGCTGTACTAAGTACTTGGAATACATTGGTAAACAAGGCAGATTTAAAAAATTCTGCCCTCAAGGAGCTGACATTCTAGCAGGGAAAACAGACAGTGAACATAAACATGATAAATATGTAACTTACGTCAAAATTTAAAAGGTGGCATGCGCCATGAAAAAGAAGAAATAGAGCCAAATAGGGGGATTAGGATGCCCGGAGGAGGCTGCAACAATAAAAATTGTGGCCAGGGAAGTCCTCACGGAGAAGGTGATCTGAACGAAAGCATGAAAGTTTCCATGGCCATTTGGACAGCCCATGGGTGTCGGAGGGAGGAGTGCCCCAAGAAGAGGGTATAAAATAGGATCACACCCAACAAGTCTGGGGCTAGACAGCAGAGAGCCACGTGGAGGCACGGGGGGCAGTTAGGAGACCACTACATGATCCAGGTGAGAGATTATGACAGTTGAGATGAGGGTGAAGGTCGTGGGGTCAGAAGTGATGGAATACTGGGCATATCTTGAAGCTAGAATATCCAGAATTTTCTGATGGATGAACTGAATTCAAGAGAGAAAGAAACGAAACAACATGATTCCACAATATTTAGCCTGAGATTCTAGAAGGATGGCAACTCCGTCCTGAGGTGGAGAACGCTGTGGGAGAAGATCAGGAGTTTGGTTTTGAGCAAGTTGCACTTGAGATGCACATTGGACATGTAGGTGGAGATGTCAAGGAGACAGTCAGCAATGGAAGGCTGGATTCAGGAGGGAGCTCTGGAGATGTACGTGTCAGTCATTGGCATCGAGGATGGCCTGAGGCACTGGGAGCGGGTGTGTGCACAGTGATGTGAGGTGGGCCTTCTTGACTACTTCAGAAACATATTTTATTGTAATTCAGGATGGCCAAATGAACACCAAAATGTTAGCTTTATCATTTATTGGCCATTGTCCTAACAGTACATATATTGTCTCACCCCGTCTCAGAATAACTTGCAAGAGAGTTGTATTTTTCCCATTTTACAGATGAAGATACCACATTGCTGAGATCCAGTTATCCAAGACCACAGGATTAATATGCAGCAAGGTTTCAAACTCAGGAGGCCCACTCTTAACCACCATGTTATGCTAACCTAGCACATGTTCCAGCAAATCTAAACTGAAGCAATAAAAATAAAATCCAAGAAAGAAAATGTCACAAGATCCATGAGAATGTAGGACTCAGATGTGCCACAAAAAAATCCAAGCTCACAACTACACAGCAGCCCCAGAAAACAATGCATCCAAAAATCAGAGGACTCGGTGAAGATTGTGCCACTTCCACCAGAGCAAGTCACTTCCACTCCAGAAATTGTAGAAATAAGAACACAAAATAAAGATTCTACGCAGGTCTTGGTCGACTCTAAACAATCAGATGAGATATGTTATTCTTCTATAAAAATTACAGCAAGTAGAATGACAATTAGAAACCCAGGGAAAACAAGACAGTCTAAGAAAGTCATAGTTCAAATTTGATGCAACGGAAGTGTGGGTAACTGTGGATAATTAATGGAGTGGAGAAAAGAGACCTTCATTCACAGAACATTCTCCTCTGAGTGCCCAAGGTTTAATTACATAGTGTTTTATTTCCTTTTCTGTGGGCCTAATCATAGTACTTGGTTCTGCAGTGAATCGTGTTTATATAATCATAATGCCATAAATATTGTTTAAAGGTTTTCAATTTTTAGAATCAACTTCAAGCACAGAACACTTAATTATGGCTACTTCAGTATTCAAATTCTATAAACATGTGCAACAGAAAAGTGATATTATGGCTGATAGAAATCTGGAGGTGAAGAGCAGAGGAAAGTCTACATGCACTAACTCTGTGTGTGTGTGTGTGAGTGTGTGTGTTTGTGCAGTGGAGAATCAATATAGACTTTTTCTAAAAATAATACATCAAAAAATTGAGATTTGACTGGGTGCGGTGGCTCACAGCTGTAATCCCAACACTTTAGGAGACAAGGCGGGTGAATCATTTGAGCCAGGAGTTTGAGACCAACCTGGTCAACATGGTAAAACTCCGTCTCTACTAAAGATACAAAAATTAGCCAGACATGGTGGCACGCATCTGTAATCCCAGCTACTTGGGAGGCTGAGGCAGGAGAATTGCTTGAACCCGGGAGGTGGAGGTTGCAGTGAGCCGAAATTACTCCACTGCACTCCAGCCTAGGCGAGAGAGTGAGACTCTGTCTCAAGAAAAAAAAAAGAAAGAAATTGAAATTTAAGTACTTTTTTTAAAGCATAAATCTATCCATTAGAAGAACCTAGTCATATTACAGATTGAAACCAGGAAGTAAAGGGGACAGGAAGACAGGAAAGCCCTACAATGCCCTAAATTCTTGATCTTTCCTACAATGCAGTTAATAGACACCATCTAACATAGTTTGGATATGTGTTCTTGCCCAAATGTCATTTTAAAATGTAATCCCCAGTGTTGGAGGTGGGGCCCAGTGGGAGGTGATTACACCTCTGGGGCAGATTTCTCATGAATGGTTTAGCACCATCCCCCTTGGTAATGCCCTCACAATAGTGAGCTATTGTGAGACCTGGTTGTTTACAAGTGTATGGCATCTCCCCCTACACTCTTCCTCTCTCTCTTGCTCCCGCTATAGCCATGTGATGCACCTGCTCCCACTTTGCCTTCGGTCATGATGGTAA
>NW_022162754.1:0-4449 GCF_008728515.1 Papio anubis | reverse complement strand
AGAGAGGCAATGGCAACATGAGGGCTGAGACGGGAGGGCAGAGTAGGACCCAGAATTGACCAAGTCCATGTGGTTTACACAACAATGGTGTGAGATATCACACAGGAATGTTGTACCCATTTTGCAGGTGAGGAAACTGAGGCTCCTTACTGACTTGCCCAAGGTTCCACAGTGGAAGAGCCTGCACCTGAACTGTGTCTCCTGGTGGGTTTCAGCCAAGTTGGAAAGACAAGGATGGGATTTGGGGGAACAGTCTCATTTTGCCCAAGAACAGCAGGTGCCTGGGCTGCTCCCGTTCTGGGGCCACCACTTGAAATGGACGCAGTGCAGAGCCTTGTGTCCCAGGCAGGGCAGAGGGGATGGTGATGGGGCCCGCAGGGCTCACACTGAGGATGAGGTCATCTCGGGTCTCTTGATGTGCACCTGTCACAGAGTCACAGTGAGGGAAGGGAAGGCAGAGCCACTGGTTTGGGCTGACACTGCTGATCCGAGCCCAGCCCCCTCCTTGCCCTGGTGGGGGTTGGGGAGAGAATCTGGAATGGAGGCTGGGAGAGTTCCTTGGGGTCCCCCTCTTTAGCCCCTCACCTTCATAGTGGTGTCCACGTTCTCCAAGGCCACACGGAAATTTTCATCCTTGTCTAGAGAGAGAGAGAGAGGGAGAGAGAAGAGGGGAGAAAGAGGAAGGGAGAGGGACGGGAGGGAAGGGAGAGGGGAACAGAGTAAATGCGAGGAAGGCAGGAAGGGCGTCTGTCCTCGCAATGTCCTCAGTGATGCCCAGGAAAGCCCCTGCCTGCTTCTCCAGGAGGTGGGACTCACCTGTTCCGTCGACCTCGAAACCCCAGTTTGAAAAAGTGCCCACGACTTCCTCATCCCAGGTCTCGAACCATTTCCTGTCCTGGTCCCAGGACCTAGGTGGGGCCGCCACGCGGTCAGACACAGCCGGCCCGCCTGGGGCCCCTCGGCCGCCCTCGCACCCCGGCCCCATCTTCCGCGCGCTCACCGGTCTAGGTACTGGCAGCTCCACAGTCCGGAGCGCACTGCCCAGACACCCAGCGCTAGTAGCAGCAGCAGCAGCAGCGCGGCGCCCGCCGTCAGGCCCCCAACCAGCGCCCTCCAGTGGATGGCCACCTCGCAGCGCGGGCCGGAGAACCAGTGCGTGTCCGTGGAGTAGCAGCTACGGGAGATCGCAGAGTCAGACCCTCTTCACCTCCGGACTCGGGGTCCACACGTGCACCTGGGTCCCCCGGGGCGGTGGGGGCGAAGGGTCGGGGCCCCAGCCTAGGGCAGCTGGGGCTTCCACCCTAGGGCAATCGGGGTCGTTCCACCCTAGACAAGGGGCCGGGAATCCACCCTAGAAGGAGGGGGCTGGGCTCCACCCTAGAACAACAGGGTGAGGTTCCGCCCTAGAACAAGGGGGCGGGACTCCACCCTAGGCAAGTGGCGGGATTCCACCCCAGATCAAGTGGGTAAGGCTCCACCAAAGGAGGGGGTGGGGTTCAACCCTAGAACGAGGGGACAGGGCCCCACCCTAGAATGAGTGGTCCCAGAACTAGGGGACGGGACTCAAGGGGGCAGGGCAAAGAAGCAGAGGTCCAGGGCAAGGCTCCACCTTCGGGCAAGGGGAATGGGCTTGGAGCGGGACTCTGGGGACAAGGCTCCACCGTAGGGCCTGGGGGCGGAGCTGGGGCGAAGCATGGGGCGGGGCTTCATCCTAGAATGAGTGGGCGGGGCTCGGCTGATGCTGATGGTCAGCGGTGCCTTACCGACAGGTGGGACCGCTCCTCTCCAGAACGCACTGGCCCTGGTGACAGTTGATGGCTTTGTCCACGCCCGACGTGCAATTGGTGACACAGCGGAGCCTGGTGGCCTCCACCAAGGGGAAGTAGAACTCCTCATAGCCCGCGGGAGCGGCGCGGCGGCAGATGGCTAGAAGTTGGGAGGTTGCACAGAGACAAGGACCTCATCCATTCTATTCAGAGGCCTGATAATGGTGCCTCTGAAAATGCGGGAGGAGGATTCCATTTCCGAGGTGGGATGCCGTGGGGTAGACCCTGGGATTCGATGAGGGGAGTCCAGCACCACCACCCTCACCCTCTCCTCGTGGCCCCTGCTGTCCTCAGGTGGAAGCCACTAATCAGCGCCAGGAAGGGCCGCCCTGGGCCATATCGCTTGCCTCCCCCAAAGGTCTCTCCCTGCCCCCGACTTCAATGGGCAAATGTCCCTGGTGGCTGAGATCAGAGCCACGGGAGAGCGACCACTCAACCCTTTACCCCACCCTCACCTTTCGGGGTCAGCTCTGTCCTGCTGTTGTTGTTCACCTTGATGGAGTCAGGCTTAAAACACAGGGCTGTGGGAACACAGGCACAGATGGAATGGGAGGGGGAGGTCAAGGGGTTAAGGTTAAGGGGTTAGGACCAGGAAGCAGGAGAGGCACAGGGAGGGCACTGAGGGCTGTCTCTGTCTGGGGGAGTGTGGAGGGGCCACAAGGGAAGACTCCTGTTCCCTCCCTCATCTCCCCTGAATAATTCGAGGTCTTCAGCCAGGAAATGCTGAGCATGATGATCAGGGGATCTTTTCCCCAGTACCCAGGTCCTGGGGAGACCCTCCCTAGCCCCACCCTTGATGACGTTGTGTGTGGACTCATTCCCCTTCTCCCAACCTGCCAGAGGTACCATAGGGTTGGCACCCGAGCCCAGAGGGCCCCTGGCCCAGCTGGAGTGGGCTGGGGTGGCGACTCAGGCCCTGGCCCCTCCCTCCAGCCGGGGCTCACTCTGGGAGTCCTGGCAGCTGTCCGCATCCTGGCTGGCATTCTGCAGCGCCTCCTTCAGCGTCGTCTTCGCCTGCTCGTACTGGCTCTCCAGCTGGGTGCTGAAGGGCAGCTCCAGCAGGACCAGGTAGTCCACCACGATGCTGCCATTCCTGAGGGGTCCACGGCCTTAGAGAGTGCCCCAGCCAGGGGCACATGGGTCCTTGGAGGAGCACTCCAGAAGCAACCCAAAGTGCACCAGAAGCGGGAAAGGGGGCAGAGGTCCTGAGTCAGGATGCCACATGCATCCTTTTTAGAAGGGGCTGCCAGCATTCCTGACTTGGTCCGCCTGGGAAGGCAGGACAAGGAATAATTGACATGATTGACTTCCTGTCTCTGTGTGTTTTATAGAGACAAAGTCTGGCTCTGTCACCCAGGCTAGAGTGCAGTGGTATAATTATAGCTCACTGCAGCCTCCAACTCCTGGGCTAAAGTGATCCTTACTCCTCAGCCTCCCAAGTATCTGGGACTACAGGTGTGCACTACCACACCAGGCTAATCATTTTACTATTATTATTATTACTATTTTTATTATTGTAGAGCTGGGTTCTCACTATGTTGCCCAGGCTAGTCTTGAACTGGTTTCAGGTGATCCACACGCGTAGCTCTCCCAACGTGCTAAGATTGCAAGTGTGAGCCACCACATCTGGCCTGACGTTCTCCTTATGTTGCATCAAGCCATCATCCATTGGGCGCCCCTGAATGCGCTCTGTCTCCCTCTCTCTCTTTCTCTCTCTCTAATGCTGACCCACCCAGTAGAGCAGGGGCCAGCCAGAGGGGGACAGAGTCACCCATCCAGGCACCACCTTCCCACATGTCCCTGCAACTTCTCTCCTTCCAGTGTGCTGAGGAAGAGAGGTGCCATCTCTCCTCCAGAGAAATGGCCCCAGAAAACAATCTCAAAAAATACCCCAGGGAATGATTCCTTATGTAGCCCCTCCACCCCTCTCTTTATAAAATCTGATGATTACAAAAGAAAAGAATGGGTTTTTTCTGTGCACACATATCCCCCACCCAACACCGCCTCCACATCCCCCGATGGGTCTCCTACCTCAGGGACAGGATCTCCACACCCTTGAAGGTGAAGCCCCGCATGCCTGCAAAAATCTTCTGCATCTGAAACACCAAGGATCCCTGGGCTCATGTCCGAACCTGCAGACCTGAGGGCACCCAGATGCCCAATCCCAGCTCCAGGGGAGCACCCTTCAATTCCCCTCCCCTTCCAGGAGCCATGGCTCACGCCTGTAATCCCAGCACTTTGGGAAGACAAGGCAGGCGAACCACAAGGTCAGGAGTTCGAGACTTGTCTGGCCAACATAGTGAAACCCCATCTCTACTTAAAATACAAAACATTATCTGGGTGTGGTGGTGTGCACCTGTAATTCCAGCTATTCAGGAGGCTGAGGCAGGAGAATCACCTGAACCCGGGAGGCGGAGGTTACAGTGAGCCAAGATCGCGCCTTTGCACTCCAGCCAAGACAACAGTGCGAGACTCTGTCTCAAAAAAAAAAAAGGAAAGAAAAAAAATTCCCCTCTCCTTGCCCTTTACCTGATTCCAGAAGGTCTTGTTGAAATCCCTGTAGGCCTGAGAAGTGTTGTCATTGAGGTCCGGCGAGAACTCCTGATCGACAGACACTTCCATG
>NW_022162753.1:0-4455 GCF_008728515.1 Papio anubis | reverse complement strand
ACAGCTGCATTGTTGGAGTTCTGCTTTTGAGGGCTGTGTGTGTGTGTGTGTGTGTGTGTGCTCACACGCACTGATTTCTTTCACAAAATACATTTTCAAATACTTTCTTACTCCAATCAACATTGCCCCTTCCTTTTAAATAAATTTTTGAAAACTAATAAACCTATTTTATTTATTTACATTTTTAATTTACATTTCTTTACAAACTGTTTGCTATTAGTCTACAGTGAAAAGTCAACACTTTATAAAATAAGATTGGCTAAATTAAAAGCTTGTCAATTCTACTACTTTGAAAGGCTATACCCATTATCAGAAAGTCTGGGCTATTCAAAATATTTTACAAAATTCTGAAACTTTGAAAAGCTGCAAGATTTGGGGACAGCAAGATGAGGTGTTTTCTCTAACAGCCAGTTTTGTTCACTGTATTATGAAATAAGTACTTTTTAAATTAACAACTTGAATTCTAAAACATATTTTTGAAAATAAATAATGATTTTGTAAAAATAGAAAATCTGTTGTATCTTTATCTTAAAATTCATTTCTTATCTGTTTTCTAGATTTGATGTTTTGCCATTTTACAGGACACTAGACAAGAGGATCTCAATTTGGATTGCTATATTGGGCTCCTAATATCCTAATATAATTTTAAATCATCCCAAACAATGCATTGTTACCATGTATATCAATAATTCCCAAACTGTGCTATAAGCTATGTGTACTATTGATATTTTTCAGCTAAAATATACTTATAAAAACATAAAAATATGAAAATATATTTATCTAGGTGTTGTTATGCAATAATGCACTTTTCAAAAAGAAACGATATACCAGTCTCAAGAATACCTGGAAGCTGCATGAAAATTCTTGATTCCTTTTAAATAGAGTGACAGAAAAAGATGTAAATCTAACAATTGGCTGTTTTTATTGTATAAAGTTTTTTCTATAAGCACATGTGAATTAAGTATTTGTTAATCCACATTTGCCATATCACCAGCGCTGTGTGCCCATGGCACGGCTATTCTAACACTGCAGCTGCGGGGCTGAGGGTGGCAGACTGGGCACCTGCACTGAGCTGCATTCGTCACACAGTTGGACCAGCCCTAAGCTGGAAGTGGAAGCATCCTGACGTGAAAAGCTGTTTGCCAAGTACAATGACCACACATTTCGTCTATTTTGAATCCACCATCACAACAAAATCTACACTTGACAGATAAGACAGGCAGATATGATCTTTGAACACGAGTGAGAAAGACGTTCACACAGACTCCCATCCTCCCTCACATGACGGGAGGATTAAAATGGCAGTGGAGGAGTGGATGTTCAGCTCAGGGGTAGATCAGTGACACTGTCACAGCTATTTTAGGACCTGAAATATTTATATGAGCCTATTCCAAACCCTAATAATACATAAATAATGAACTCAGAACTGTACACAAAGGGAAACAAAAAACCACTCTGATGGTGTCCAGGTCCCTCATCAACTCCCCAGCAGTCAAGGAGGTCAAGGCTGGTCTCAAACTCCTGGGCTCAAGTGATCCGCCCACCTTGGCTTCCCAAAGCTCTGGGATTACGGGCATAAGCCACCACACACGGCCTAGTAAGTTCTTTCCATATGTTTGAAATGAATGTGTTTCCAGGATAAAAGCTTACAATGACATCTTTCTTACCTGTAAGATACCCGAAGAGCAGAGAGAGGGTCCCCAGGCTGGCTAAACATCCAGAACACTGGGGGAGCTTTAAAAACACAGATACAAATGATTGTGCCTCACCCCTTACTTACTGAGTCATAATCCCAGGGATGGAAGTGCCCAGAGATCTGTCTTTTCAGAACTTCTCCGGCTCTCCAGGTGGTGCTGACGATCAGGCAGATTGAGAGCCAGTGCTGCAGGCAGCTCCTCCCAGACATCGGGAGCAGGGGAGTCACCCAGGGCTAAGTCAGACTGAAGGTTCTGGTGCACCAGGGGTGGGGAGGGGCTTGAGAGCTGGCCTTTCCAACAAGCTTCCCAGAGAGGCTGGTTTGCTGATCCTCAGACCAGGCTTTGAGGGGGCACAGCACTCTTCCTCCACGTGTGTGTCCACATACCTGGCACCTTTGTTGTTGCATTGCCCCTGGCATAAAGTGCAGGGTGCCCCCTCTACGCCTTCAGCCCCGCTCTCTCCCCTGCTGACCCCCAAATCTCTGGGGCTTGGACTTGCCTTTATAAAGGGAGCTCTCAGCTCAGGGGTGGGCCTTCCCCACTGGCTCCCTCTTCCCAAGGCCCAGCATCAGCAGGAGCTGCTTGAGCATTTCATCCTGAGGGGTCTATGTGGTGTGAAAGACTTAGGGAGACCATTCTGTTTATTGTCAAGGGCCAGGAAACAAAGCCTGGAAACAAAGTCTGGAAATGCTCAACTCAGTGGTGATGATTGACAAGATAGGGTGGGGTGCGGAGGAGACTCCCACACACAGCAGGACCGAGTAAGCATCAATTCTTCCTTCTAACACTGGCACCAAGTGTTAGAAGGCAGTGGACAAATGGAAGCATCGCTTGGTGTGCCAGCTCCTTTGGGGCAGGAGAACAAGAGGTGACTTGAAGTGGGGTTGGGAGCGCCATCCCAAGCACAGTGGATGCTGAAGGGCATCCCGGGCTCCCCAGGTCCTGGGCTTCTCTTGATTCTCAATGTTAAGCTTGTTGATTGAATATAGTTGTTTAATGCAGACCCCAAGGCAAGGAAAAGACACAGGCCAAGAACCGGGGGCTTCAGTCAGCTCTGAAAAGTCAGGAAGAGCATTTCTAACATCCAAATGCAAACATCTGCCACCCCAGGCTGCTCCCGTCTGGAAACTGCACTGCAGGGCACAGCAGGTCCAGGTTTGCCTCCACCACCCAGCTCCCGCCTCGCTCACTGTGCGGGGTGAGAGGTCCACACACCCATTCCATCTCACCTTTGAAATGGCAGTGGTGGCTGCAGCCTGGGAGCTGAGACAGTCCCGAGTGGGCGAGACCCCCAACAGGGGCCTTGGGTGCCTGCCAGCCACAGGCTGAGCCATCCAGGCTGTGCACAGCCGTGTCTCGGCCACCAGGATTTCCTTCCTGTGGAACTGGGCCTTCCATCCAGAGCATTGCAGCAGAGAGTAGAATGGGCTTTGTCTCCGTGGTGTAGGAAAGCCATGGCAGGAAGGTGGTGCCAACAACACGCAGCTGCCTGTCCCACGTGGGGTCCCAGACCTCCTGCCTCCCGGCTTTCCTGCCCCTTTCCTTTGGAAGTGTCCTCTTTAATTAAGTGTCCTCTTTTTAATTGTGTCCAAATGTTCACACTCTCTCATGAGATGCTGGAGCCACAGCCTGGGGTCACTGCAGGTCCTTCCTCTGGAGCAAAGGGTCTTTATCACAGTGTTCCTCTAAAAGCATATCCATCCTGAGTGACACTTATTTTAGAAACAGATAGAATTGATGAAAAAAGGGTTGAGCATTAGAAAATGTCTCTGGATTTCAAAGAAGTTGGCCACTATCTGTGGGGAATTGGGGGTGAGTAACTGCTCTTTAAGTAAATGAGGACAGGTTAGGCAGGGTGGCTCACACCTGTAATCCCAACACTTTGGGAGGCTGAGGTGGGTGGATCACTCGAGGTCAAGAGTTTGTGACCAGCCTGGCCAACATGGTGAAACCCCATCTCTACTAAAAATACAAAAATTAGCTGGGCATGGTGACATGCACCTGTAATCCCAGCTACTCAGGAGGCTGAGGCAGGAGAATTGCTTGAACCCAGGAGATGAAGGTTGCAGTGAGCCAAGATTACATCACTGTGCTCCAGCCCGGGTGACAGAGCAAGATTCCTTCTTAAAAAAAGTAAATGAGGACAAAATGCCAAAGGCTAGAGCCACCGCCCAGAGCGCGCTCAGGATTGAAGTGCCCCTGTGGTTCCCCTCCCACCTGAATGCTCTATTTTAAATGAAGGTCCAGGACAAGGGGAGAGCATGTCATTACTAAGGCTCAGTGTTAAATAGAGACACTCTTCCACTGATGACAGCCACAATGGGCCACCTGAGCTTTCTTTGCTTTTCCCTGCCATCTGCGTGGTCCTCCACTGCACTTGAATGAGGAGTCCTGAGGGTCCGAGTAACTTGCAGGGATTGCTGTGCTGCCAGGAGGGGGTGAAAGAAGAGACAAGGGCAGCCGACTCCGCTAAAAAGAAAGCCAGGAGAGGGTGGGTATTTAGGAAGCGGGGATTTTTAATTTCAGTAAATTCTGTAATTAAGGAAAAGGGGTGGTGATGGTGGGGCTCAGGACTGGGTGCTCTGACACTGTCCCTAACGGCAATCACAGTGCTGGCTTTGCTCCTGTGCTGCCGTCCCTCCTCCCTCTCAGCAATAGGTAGAACACGTGTGCTTTTGATGCATGTGGTGCAGCAGGCCTGGGATGCCGCATTTCACACAAGCTTCAGGTAACCCCAGTGCTGCTGGTCCATAGACCA
>NW_022162752.1:0-4456 GCF_008728515.1 Papio anubis | reverse complement strand
AGCAGAAAGGGTGTGGGTTTTCCAAGCGTTTTAACCGTGAACTGGAAATGTCTGTAATTGTGAAAGGGAATGACACCCATTGGGTTACATTAAAAAATTGATGTAGGGAATTCTGTAGATATTGGGAGAAAAAAATATACAATGTAAACCCAAACCCCATTCTGATTCTCTCACCATCTTAGGGCCATCTTGTCTATCTATGAATGGTAGCATAGAGATTTTTGTATATTTTCAGAATGGTATACTGTTGGATCATTTTAAAAATAGGAATAAATCCCAAACTGGATGAGGTAACTGGACACTGCTGGAGTGTCACTTTTGCCCAGGAGAGCTGGCAACATCCTGCTCCCCCTGGCCTGGACACTGTCTGACTCAGGGGCCTAAATGCTCTCTTATTATGGAGAAAGAAGATGTTTTGAACATTCTCATCATTCACCCCATTCACCTCTCACACCTGTTGACCTCTCAAACCTCTTCCCCACTCCTGAATTTCATTCTCAATTTACTGAGCTCCATTTCTGTCCCTCATCCATTCCAACATGTGGTGGGTCCAGGTGGTGGCTTCTGCCCATGGTTTTGTAAAAAACGAAAAACAAAAAACAAAACAAAAAACAAACAAACAAACAGAAACAATGAAGAAGACTTTCAAAATTTCTTTGCCTGAATCCTCCTTAAACTGACCTCCACCTGCAGCACCATGATCATACCAGCAGAATTTGGAGACTTTTTCTGGTAATCAAATGCTTTCCATCTCTCATTAGGAAATGTGACTCTCTCCACCCTGCATAAAGATTTCCCAGTAGAAATCAACACAGAGATACTGCCTGTGTGTTCCCCAAGAATATGGATTCTATAAGAAGATGTGAAAGCTGCAATTACAGAAAAGACCACGTAAAACATGCATTATGTAGACGATTCTCACCATTCCTTTAAGAGATATATTGTAAAACATGACATTAATAATTATTCTAGAAGAATAAAGCATGCATACTGTTTTCTTAAATTAATTTTAATAAGGTGGTTCCTCCCATGTGCCCAGGCTGGGACTCTGAACAAAATTCTCCATCTTCAGGGGCAATGCCTGAGAGGATGACATGGACGTAGGCCTGATATGCAGCCATTTCTGTCCACCCTGCCCCTGCTGCAGGACAGTACCAGCCCAGGGCCTAAATCTCCTGCTGAAGAGCTGAGAGAGAAAATGGAATATCCAAAGCCTCTTACCTTTTTCCAGTCCGCTTGAATGGGTACCAGTGCAGTCCATTTGCCCCTGAGGACACCCACCTGCTGGTCTTTGGCTTTTAAGAGTCAGACCTCACTGGCTTCTCTGGGTCCCAGCTGCTTTCACTCTGCTGAGCCCTGCTCTTTCCCATGGGGGTCACTCCCCTTCCAGGCATGTCCTCCAGCTCCAGCTGACAGGTCAGCCAAACCAGAACCAAGAGAATGAACAAAGATTTCAATATCTAGTGTGTCCAGCAGAGATCTAAACTGCACAAAAAAATAAAGAAGTAGAGAGGCACACAGCTCCCCTGACAACATTGTGTCCCAAAGCAATGTCTTCTGTGCCCCTCATTAAGAAGCTCGCTATCTCTCACCACAGAGGCAAGTGATTCTAGGGCCTCTCAATTCCTCAACGGGAGGCAACACACATTTTAATCTAGTACCTCAGCAAAGGAAGTGGTGATAATTTACCTACCTGTGATAAAGTTCCTGAAAAGATCCCTAGACTGCAAATTTCCCCTCTGAAATACGATAGAAAAAGCTTTCCAATTGCAAAACATTGGCCTCCTTGCTGTTAAAAAGTACCCCTGAAAGAGCCAAAACAATTTTGCCAAAATAAATTGCAGAACTTGAACTTTCTTATTTGAAATCTCACAAAACATTACAAGTACTAAAAACAGAAACTGCTGGCATAAGAATACAAATAGGGACCAAAGGGATAGAATTGAGAGTCCACAAGTAAACCCTCACCCTTATAGTTCATTTCTCTTGAATAAGGGTGTCAAGATAATTTAATGGAGGAACAATCATCCTCTCAAATAACGGTGCAGAAACAACTAGATAACCACATGCAAAGCAATAAACTTAGAGAACTGTACTTCCAACCATATCAAACAATTATCTTAAAGTGGATGAGTGAGTTAAGTATAAAATCTGTAACCACAAGAACATCTTAGAAAAAGACATAGGGGTAAAACTTAATGACCTCAAATGTGCAATGGATTCTCAGGTATGACCCAAATGCATGAGAAAGAAAAAGGAAAATTAGATAAATTGGGCTAAAGATGCAAGACTTTTGTGCATCAAAGGATATTATCAAGAAAATAAAAAGACCAAACACAGAATGAGACATAACAGTTGTAAATCACATAGACAATGGTTTCATGCCCAGAATATACAAAGAACTGCTACAACTCAGTAACAAAGAGACCAACCTTCCAATTTATATAAAAGGGCACAGGACGCAAATAGACATTTCTTCAAAGAAGATATGCAAATCATCAAGAGGGACATGAAAAGAAACTCAACATCATTAGTCATTAGGAAAATACAAAGTCAAAGCCACAATGGGATCCCACACTAAACCTACAAATATGGCTACCATTCTTTTCAAATGTTAAATAACAAGTGAAAGCCTTATGTAGAATTTGGAATCCTCATACATTGCTGGTGAGATTATAAAACTGTGCAGCCACTAGGAGAAATAGTTGTGCTGTTCCTCAAGAAGCTAATCATAGAATTCTCATGTGAAACAGCATCCATTCCTAGGTATATACCCAAAGAATTGAATCCAGGGACTGAAACAGGTACTCGCATGGGAATGTTGATTGTAGCATTACTCACAAAAGATAAAATATAAAACAATCCAAGTGTTCATCAACACATGAATAAACAAATGTGGTCACACATACAATAGAATGTTAATCCGCCATAAAGAGGAATGAAGCTCTGACATCCGCTGGAACATGCATGGACTTTGGAAACATTTATGCTGACTGAAATATGTCAGAAACTAAATAACATATATATATAATTCCATTTATATGAAACATCAAGAATAAGCAAATTCACAGAGAGAGTAGAGATGATCAAGGTCTAGGGTGGAAAATATAGGGAGTTATTATAGTTTCAATTATAGAAAGTTTCAGTTTAAAATGATAAAAATTTTCTAGGAAAAATAGTGGTGATGGTAACTTAACACTGTGTGGTTAATTGCATTTGATTGCACATTTTAAAGTGGTTAAAATAGCACATTATTCACAGAACTGTGAAAAATCGATTTCTATTATTTAATTCACCCAGGCTAAGGTGTTTGTTATGGCAGCTGAAGCCCGTGAATACATCATCTGACCCAGTGTTTTCCATGAAACGTACCAGTTTTTCAATCAAGTTAGCTGGAAGCTCCTGTCCCCAGAAGAACTGCAGGTCCCAAAACAAGAGCTCCAGCAGGGGTTCAACCAGCACAGGTCCCACAAGGCAGCCTCAATGTCAGGCCCTGGAGGGCATGTGAGGCTACAATGATACAACCACAACGTGAAAGTGTAAGTGTTTTTAGTACTTACAGACACTGGGGAGCACTCGGCACACCTGGAGACCACAGATACAGAGATCAGCGAGCCCAGGCAGGGAGGAGAGAAGAGAATGGTAAGCCGATGGCTTTAGTAAGTTCAGGTGTTATCTGACAGGTTTCCAGCAGCGAACTTTAATGGACGTATTTAAAGCAAGTAGCAAACACTGGGACCAGGAGATCACGCTGTGATTGAGAAGTGGTCACTTTAAATGTAAGGGCAAATGTCAGAATATCAGTTTAAAGAAATCAGATGGAGAGAGAGGAGCCCAGCACACCAAGCACGAGAGATGCCTCTTAGATTTTATCGCTGGCCATCAACTGCAGTCACTTGAACCAGATACAGTATTGAAAACTGCCATGGTGAGCAAGGCCTGCCTCTGATGTGAGGCAAATAAATTTACACCTTAAAAAATGCATGCCAAGGCAACATGATACTATGAGCACTCCTGACATCCAGGGACACCAGCAGGGTGTGGTACTTCGCCCTGGAGTCAGAATCCTGGGTTCTGGTCCCTGGGAGTGAGAAAATGAAAATGACTTGTCCCTGCTCCCCTGGCATTGATCCTCCCGCCCTGCTGCTCCTTCTTCTGCTCCCAAGCCCATGTGCAGTGCTCAGCCCCAGACATCACTGCCCCCAGGATATGCACAGTGCCACCTACTGCACACACACACAAACTCACAGAAGGTGACAAAAATCTGCGTTCGGGACCTCCGATTGTGAAGGAGGGAGAACAGTGAACGTGGAGCCACAGAGATTGGGACTCACAGGACTGGAAGGTGATGGAGCTGTAACATAGCATATGTGTGACCTCGTTTGAAACGTGCAGATCCTTGTGGAATTAAACACGCAGCCTGGCCTGGGACTTCGGCCCCCCACACTTTCCTTCC
>NW_022162751.1:1725-4457 GCF_008728515.1 Papio anubis | reverse complement strand
AGCACACAGATGAGCTCACACTCAGAGGAGCTCACACTAAGATGAGCACACACTCGGATGAGGGCACACTCAGAGGAGCTCACACTCAGACAAGTACACACTCAGAGGAGCTCAAACTCAGAGGAGTGCACACTCAGAGGAGCTCACACTCAGGAGTGCACACTCAGACGAGTGCACACTCAGAGGAGAGCACACTCAGAGGAGCGCGCACTCAGAGGAGCACGCACTCAGAAGTGCACAGAGGAGCGCGCACTCTAGAGGAGCGTGCACTCAGAGGTGGTCACACAGACGAGTGCACACACAGAGGAGCTCACATTCAGATGAGAGCACACTCAGAGAAGCTCACATTAAGAGGAGCTCACACTCAGATGAGTGCACATTCAGAGGAGCTCACATGCAGAGGAGCTCCCACAGATGAGTGCACACTCAGAGTAGCTCACACTCAGAGAAGTGCACACTCAGAGGAGGGCACACTCAGAGGAGCACACACTCAGATGAGTGCACGCTCAGATGAACGTGCACTCAGAGGAGCACGTGCTCAGATGAGAGCACACTCAGAGGAGCTCACACAAACGAGTACACACTCAGAGGAGCTCACACTCAGACAAGCACACACTCAGATGAGAGCACATTCAGAGGAGCTCACACTCAGAGGAGTGAACACTCAGAGGAGCTCACACTCAGAGGAGCTCACACTCAGACGAGAGCACACTCAGAGGAGCTCACACAAACGAGTACACACTCAGATGAGAGCACACTCAGAGAAGCTCACACTCAGAGGAGCACACACTCAGGGGAGTGCACACTCAGAGGAGCTCACACTCAGAGGAGCTCACACTCAGATGAGCACACACTCAAGGGAGCTCACACTCAGAGGAGCACACACTCAGACAAGCGTGCACTCAGGGGAGCATGCACTCAGATGAGCACACACTCAGGAGATCACACTCAGAGGAGCGCACATTTAGATGAGTGCACACTCACAGGAGCTCACACAGACGAGTGCACACACAGAGGAGCTCACACTCAGTGGAGCACACACTCAGAGGAGCTCACACAGATGAGCGCACACTCAGAGGAGCTCACACTCAGAGGAGCGCACACTGAGAGGAGCTCCCACTTAGATAAGCACACACTCAGAGGAGCTCACACACAGAGGAGCGCATGCTCAGATGAGCACACACTCACAGGAGCTCACACAGACGAGTGTACACTCAGAGGAGCTCACACTCAGTGGAGTGCACTCTCAGACGAGTGCACACTCAGAGGAGCTCACACAGATGAGTGCACACTCAGAGGATCTAACACTCAGAGGAGCACACACTCAGAGGAGCTCACACTCAGGGGAGCGTGCACTCATGGGAGCATGCACTCAGGGGAGCGCACACTCAGACGAGAGCAAAGAAGAGCTCACACAGACGAGTGCACACTCACAGGAGCTCACACTCAGACCAACACACACTCATAGGAACTCACACTCAGACGAGCGCAACCTCAGAGGAGCACACACTCAGGGAAACGCCCACTCACGGGATCGCACACTCAGGGGAGCAAACACTCAGACGAGTGCACAGAGGAGCTCACACAGACGGGTGCACACTCAGAAGAGCTCACACTCAGAGGAGTGCACACTCAGAGGAGCTCACACTCAGAGGAGTGCACACTCAGGGGACCGCACACTCAGACGAGTGTGCACTCAGGGGAGCACGCACTCAGATGAGCACACACTCAGAGATCACACTCAGAGGAGCACACAGACGAGCGCACACTCAGAGGAGTGCGCACTCAGGGGAGCGAGCACTCAGAGGAGCGCACACTCAGAGGAGATCACACTCAGAGGTGCTCACACTCAGAGGAGCTAACACTCAGGGGAGTGTGCACTCAGAGCACACACTCAGATGAGAGCATAGAAGAGCTCACACAGACGAGTGCACACTCAGAGGAGCGCACACTGAGATGAGCTCACACTCAGACGAACACACACTCATAGGAGCTCACACTCAGACAAGTGCACACTCAGAGGAGCGTGCACTCAGGGGAGCGCCCACTCAGGGGAGCGCACACTCAGGGGAGTGCACACTCAGGGGAGCACACACTCAGATGAGCATGCACTCAGGGGAGCACACACTCAGATGGGCACATACTCAGAGGAGATCACACTCAGACGAGAGCACACTCAGAGGAGCTCACACTCAGAGGAGCGCACACTGAGATGAGCTCACACTCAGACGAACACACACTCATAGGAGCTCACACTCAGACAAGTGCACACTCAGAGGAGCGTGCACTCAGGGGAGCGCCCACTCAGGGGAGCGCACACTCAGGGGAGTGCACACTCAGGGGAGCACACACTCAGATGAGCATGCACTCAGGGGAGCACACACTCAGATGGGCACATACTCAGAGGAGATCACACTCAGACGAGAGCACACTCAGAGGAGCTCACACTCAGGGGAGCACGCACTCAGGGGAGCGCAAACTCAGGGAAGCGCGCACTCAGGGGAATGCGCACTCAGGGGAGTACGCGCTCAGGGGCGTGCACACACAGACAAGTGTGCACTCAGGGGAACACGCACTCAGATGAGCGCACACTCAGAGGAGGGGACACTCAGAGGAGCATACACTCAGAGGAGCTCACACTCAGAGGAGCGCACACTCAGAGGAGCTCACACTCAGAGGAGTGAGCACTCAGGGAAGTGCACACTCAGGAGAGCACACACTTAGGGGAGTGC
>NW_022162751.1:0-1516 GCF_008728515.1 Papio anubis | reverse complement strand
CACGCAGACGAGTGCACAGAGGAGCTCACACTCAGAGGAGCGCACACTCAGGAGAACGCACACTCATAGGAGCTCACACTCAGACGAGCACGCATTCAGAGGAGCGCGCACTCAGGGGAGTGCGCACTCAGGGGAGCACACACTTAGGGGAGTGCACACTCGGGAGCGCACACTCAGGGGAGCGCATACTCACGGGAGTGCACACCCAGGGGAGCGCACACTCAGGGGAGCGCACACTCAGATGAGCGTGCACTCGGGAGCATGCACTCAGATGAGCACGCACCCAGAGGAGATCACACTCAGACGAGCGTGCACTCAGAGAAGCACGCACTCAGGGGAGTGCACACTCAGGGGAGCACACACTGTGTAGCGTGCACTCAGGGGAGCACGCACTCAGGGGAGCGCACACTCAGGGGAGCGCGCACTCAGACGAACGCGCACTCAGGGAAGCGCGCACTCAGGAGAGCACACACTTAGGGGAGGGCACACTCGGGAGTGCACACTCAGGGGAGCACACACTCAGGGGAGCGCACACTCAGGGGAGCACACACTCAGGAAAATGCACACTCAGAGGAGCACACACTCAGGTTAGCATGCACTCAGGGGAGTGCATGCTCACGGGAGTGCACACTCACGGGAGCGCACTCTCAGGGGAGCACACACTCAGGGGAGCGCGCACTCAGGGGAGTGCATACTGACGGGAGTGCACACTCAGGAGAGCACACACTGAGGGGAGCGCACACTCACGGGAGTGCACACTCAGGGGAGCGCATACTCACGGGAGTGCACACTCACGGGAGCGCACACTCAGGGGAGCGCACACTCAGGGGAGTGCATACTCACG
This sequence comes from Papio anubis, assembly GCF_008728515.1. NCBI lineage: Eukaryota > Metazoa > Chordata > Mammalia > Primates > Cercopithecidae > Papio > Papio anubis. The sequence goes on along the minus strand of NW_022162751.1, from coordinate 672 downwards.
GGAGTGCACACTCACGGGAGCACACACTCAGGGGAGCACACACTCAGGTTAGCGCGCACTCAGGGGAGCACGCACTCAGGGGAGTGCACACTCAGGGGAGCGCATACTCACGGGAGCGCACACTCACGGGAGCGCACACTCAGGAGAGCACACACTCAGGGGAGTGCACACTCACGGGAGCGCACACTCAGGGGAGCGCACACTCAGGGGAGCGCACACTCAGGGGAGTGCACACTCACGGGAGCGCACACTCAGGGGAGCGCACACTCGGGAGTGCACACTCAGGGGAGTGCATACTCACGGGAGTGCACACTCATGGGAGCGCACACTCAGGGGAGCGCACACTCGGGAGTGCACACTCACGGAAGTGCACACTCAGGGGAGTGCATACTCACGGGAGTGCACACTCAGGGGAGTGCATACTCACGGGAGTGCACACTCAGGAGAGCGCACACTCACGGGAGCGCACACTCAGGGGAGCGCACACTCAGGGAAGCGCACACTCAGGGGAGTGCACACTCACGGGAGCGCACACTCAGGGGAGCGCACACTCAGGGGAGCGCACACTCACGGAAGTGCACACTCAGGGGAGTGCACACTCACGGGAGTGCACACTCAGGGGAGTGCATACTCACGGGAGCGCACACTCAGGGGAGCGCACACTCAGGGGAG
>NW_022162750.1:36107-123320 GCF_008728515.1 Papio anubis | reverse complement strand
GGAAAACATAAATTTAGGCATTATGTCTCTGCTTTGGTTTTATTACTCTGTGTCTGACATGTTTAATTCTATGTGAGTTTTCAAGACCAGACTCTGTCCTCTGAGGACAAGGACTTTGTTGATGACATCCCTTTGCCCCCCACCTCTCCCTGTGGCTTCATCCTTAACTTAAATTAGTGAAATTCTGGTACCCTTAGACCATGATAAGTCACATTATATATATTTTAATTTCCATAGCAACCACTTAAAATACTACACGCAGCTAAGTGCCGTGGCTCACTTATATCCCAGCACTTTGGGAGGCCGAAGTGAGTGGAACATGAGGTCAGGAGATGGAGACCATCCTCGCCAACATGGTGAAACCCCATCTCTACTGTAAATACAAAAATGAGCTAGATGTGGTGATGTGTGCCTATAATCCCAGCTACTCAGGAGGCTAAGGCAGGAGAATTGCTCGAACCAGGGAGTCAGAGGTTGCAGTGAGCTGAGCTTGAACCACTACACTCCAGCCTGGCAACAGAATGAGACTCCATCAAAACAAACAAACAAACAAAAACACTATACAAAGAAATACAGTCAAAAACATTATAAATTAACTGAGATGGAATATTTAAAAAACATTCAAGTGGTCCTCAGGAAAGTAAGACAAGAGAAGAAAAACAGAGGGAACAATCAGGAAAAAAAGATATATTTAAGCACTAATGAGTCAATAATTACTTTCACTGAAAGTGGCCTTAACATATCATCAACAAAATGTAGACATTGGTAGGGTAGATAAAAACATTGAGACACAACTATATGATGTTTACAAGAAACTCACATCAAATCCAGACATAGGTAGTCAAAAGTAAAAGGATGGAAAATATACAGGAAATAATAAAAGAAAATCAAGGGTGGCTATAGTACTCTCTGTTAAAGTAGACTCATAGCAAAGGAAATTACTACAAAGAGAGACATATCATTATTATATACGGTAAACAGATCAATTCTCAAGGAAGACTTACTGATCCCAAATGTGTATGGACCAAAGAACAGAGCATCAAAATCCATGAAGCATCGAATGATTATTTGCCTGGAGGAAGAAGTTCTTCCCTTCATCCCATCTGCTTCAGAACATATGCTCAAAGATTGTGAAGCAAAAGACCTCCAGGAGTTCATTCCTCTTACCACCCAGATTACAGCCAAATTGAAGACACAGGTATTCCCGTTTTCACCACAGATATTCATGCCCCTGCTTCATGCAATGTTTGAAGTGCTGCTCCGGCCAGCGGAAGAAAATGACTAGTCTGCTCCTTTAGAGAAGCAGATGTTGCGAAGGAGTTACTTTGCTTTCCTGCGAACAGTCACAGGCAGCGGGATGAGTGAAACTATAGCAAATCAAGGTGCAGAAAATGTAGAAAGAGTGCTGGTTACTGTTATCCAAGGAGCACTTGAATATCCAGATCCAATCGCACAGAAAACATGTTTTATCATCCACTCAAAGTTGGTAGAACTCTGGAGAGGTAAAGATGGACCAGTGGGATTTGCTGATTTTGTTTATAAGCACATTGTCCCCACATGTTTCCTAGCACCTTTAAAACAAACCTTTGACCTGGCAGATGCACAAACAGTATTGTCTTTATCTGAGTGTGCAGTGACACTGAAAATAATTCATCTCAAATGGGGCCCAGAATGTGTTCAGTATCTTCAACAAGAATACCTGCCCTCCTTGCTAGTAGCTCCAGAAATAATTCAAGAGTTTTGTCAAGCACTTCAGCAGCCTGATGCTAAAGTTTTAAAAAATTACTTAAAGGTGTTCTTCCAGAGAGCAAAGCCCTAAGGACTGGATTTCCCTGTGCCTACTAAGATGAGGAATTCCAGTTAGTTTATAAAGAAGTGATTTTGGCTGGGCATGGTGGCTCACGCTTGTAATCCCAGCACTTTGGGAGGCCGAGATGGGCAGATCACGAGGTCAGGAGATCAAGACCATCCTGACTAACACGGTGAAACCCCATCTCTACTGAAAATACAAAAAATTAGCCAGGTGTGGTGGCGGGTGCCTGTAGTCCCAGCTACTCAGAAGGCTGAGGCAGGAGAATGGTGTGAACTCGGGAGGCGGTGCTTGCAGTGAGCCGAGATCACACCATTGCACTCCAGCCTGGGTGACAGAGCGAGATTCCGTCTAAAAAAAAAAAAAAAAAAAAAAGGGATTTTAGTGTGCCATTCACACTGGTCTTTTTCACATTGTTTTGAGCTTATTGCAGTATATGTTTGGGGATTTTTCTGTAAAATGGGTGTAATTTTCCTAATACAGTTATGTAGCAACAAAAGAAGTTGCCTGCATGCCAGTCCAAATTGTTCTGTATAAAGATGCCCTTGAAAGACCCAGAGTTATCTTAGAACCTTAATTCTTTTTTATTTGAAATTTTAAGTCAAGTCCTTTGTAAAGACCATGGCAGTAGAAAACAGTGCACTTTTAAAAAAATTACTGGATATAAAATGTTTGAAAATTTTCTTTATGTGTGAAGATACATGAAGTATGAGGGGAATACAACAATCAAAATTAGCCTTTCGTAGATAGCCATTTCATTGTTTTAAACTGTTTCAATGCCAATACGTATTCTACAAAAGAGAGTGGTTTTAGGCTCCAGTGTTACACTTTGTAAAATATATGTATATATACATACATTTTACGTAGTGAAATCTAAAAAATTCCCAAAAAACAAAAAACAAAACTTTCATTTTTTTCTTTTTTTTGAGAGGGAGTCTTGTTCTGTGCCCAGGTTGGAGTGCAATAGCGCCATCTTGGCTCACTGCAACCTCCGCCTCATGGGTTCAAGTGATTCTCCTGCCTCAGTCTCCCCAGTAGCTGGGACTACAGGCGCCCGCTAATGTTTTGCATTTTCAATAGAGACGGGGTTTCACCGTAATAGCCAGGCTGCTCTGGATCTCCTGACCTTGCGATCCGCCCACATTGGCCTCCCAAAGTTCTGGGATTACAGGCATGAGCCACCGCGCCTGGCCAAAAAAAACTTAACTAAACATTATGTTTAAAAAGTGGTTGTGATAGTATGAGATAAATTGTTTGTAAAATAGCCGTAAGCTTAAAACGCTAAAATATTCGTGAAATTTACCTACAGCATGATTATACTTACATTAAATGGATTCAAATAAAGCAAAATAAAAAGGGTATAAAATGTAAAATTAGGCTGGGGCACAGTGGTTCACTCCTGTAATCCCAGCACTTTGGGAGGCTGAGGCAGGTGAATCACCTGAGGTCAAGAGTTCAAGACTACCTTGGCCAAAATGTTGAAACCCTGTCTCTACTAAAAATACAAAAATTAGCTGGGGCGTGGTGGCAGGTGCCTGTAACCCCAGCTACTTGGGAGGCTGAGACAGGAGAATAGCTAGAACCTGGGAGGCGGAGGTTGTTGCAGTGAGCTGAGATTGTGCCATTGCACTCCAGCCTAGGCAACAAGAGCAAAAGACCATCTCAAAAACAACAACAACAACAACAACAAAAACATAAAATTAAAGGAAGAGGCTGGGCGTGGTGGCTCAAGCCTGTAATGCCAGCACTTTGGGAGGCTGAGGCGGGTGGATCACGAGGTCAGGAGTTCCAGACCAGCCTGGCCAAGATGATGAAACCCTGTCTCTACTAAAAATGCAAAAATTTGCCAGGTACAGTGGCAGGCACCTGTAATCCCAGCTACTCCAGAGGCTGAGGCAAGAGAATAGCTTGAACCCGGGGGGTGGAGGTTGCAGTGAGCGAAGATCAGGCCACTGCACTCCAGCCTGGGCAACAGAGTAAGACTTTGTCTCAAAAAAATAAATAAATAAAATAAAAAAAACAAATGCCGGACATGGTGGCTCACGCCTGTAATCCCAGCACTTTGGGAGGCCAAGGTGGGAGGATCACAAGGTCAGGAGTTCAAGACCAGCCTGGCCAAAATGGTGAATGTCTGCACTAAAAATACGAAAATTAGCTGGACATGGTGGCGGGCACCTGCAGTACCAGCTACTCAGGAGGCTGAGGCAGGAGAATTGCTTGAACCCAGGAGGTGGAGGTTGCAGCGAGCCAAGATTGTGCCACCACACTCCAGCCTGGGGAACACAGTGAGACTCCATCTCAAAAAAAAAAAAAAAAAAAAAAAAATTAAAGAAGAATGGAAAAGTCAAAAGGAGGTAAAATACACTATGTTAAAACATTTATTTTTATAATGAGCATATCAGACTTTTATAATAGGAAAAACTTAATTTGATTAAATATATACTTTTAATCATTCTGATTCTTTTTGGGTTCCTGGAACTTGTAGCATTATCAGAATCACCTACTTTTCTCTTGCTTAAGGCTGCTTACATGGCTTCCTTGTAGATTTCTTCCCCATTCCTCTGCAATGTACTTTGGACCTGTCTTGAAATTATCCATCTGTGAAGACACAGAATTTCCGATTTGCCTGCCTATGCACAGACATCAACACAGCAGGGAGGGTTCTCTAGGGAAATGCTGAAAGCAAATGGAGATGCTAGAGGAGTTTGGAGAAGATTGATTTTTACATGGACAGTTCCGGGTGCAATTAAGTTGTACTCAAAACCAGATAGGCTAGAAAATATTGGGGAGGTAAATGTGGTTCCATCCTTCAAACAAAGAATAGTGTTTCATATCTGGATAAAAGAAAACCATCAGTGAATCACAAAATCATTAGAGGCAGAAGGCACGTGAGAGACAGGTCACCATGTAGAACAATTCCAGGTGGCTCCATTCACATTTAGCCTATGTACGTGGCGGCCCCTGGGATTGTGCAGTGCGCACCTTATACAATCGTATGCGGGGATTCTGCTGAATCCAGTCATTACCACCCTTGCCCTTCCTCACACTCAGATCTAGGATCCTTTTACAGAGGAGGAAAGGGAGGCCCAGAGGAGCAAAGCAAGTTGTTCAAAGCCACACAGCTAACCGCAGAACCAGACTAACATCCAGATTCTTGAATTTTAGAACAATATTCTTTCCTCTCTACAATGATGGCTGGAAAGGATATTGTCACTCAAAACAGCCACCTCCACCACAGCAGCAAGTTCATTCTTAAAAGCATTTGTTTCACATCCACATGGCGTAGGCTAAACCAGGGCTGTTTTTATAGCATCCCAAATTCTAAATTGAGTGCAAATTCTAAGCACACTTTTCTCACATATGAATTGACAACAATAATAGTACCTACCTCTTAGGATTCTTCTGGAGACAGACGAATTAATATTTGTAGAACTCTTAGAACAGTGCCTGTCATATAGAAAGTACTATATAGGTATTGGATATTATTGTTATTATTTCTATTAGCATGTATTTCTCCCCCATTAATATGCAGATTCTTCAAAGACCACATATGTTTTATCTGTGGTTCCATAGGACCTGGCATGGCTTTGAGGAGTGACGTATTAATGTTGTTTGATGATGGTTGGATGGATGAATGGATGGATGGATGAATAGATGAATGAATGGATGGATAGTTTAATGGATGGATAGATGGACAGATGAATGCAGAGACAGATGGATAAAGGAGTATGAATGAATGAAGGAGGATAGATGAATGGATTAGTGGTGGATGGATGGGTGAAGGAGGATGGATGAATGGATGGATCGTGGATGGATGGATGAAGGAGGATGGATGAATGGATGTGTGGTGGGTGAATGATTGAATTCAAGCTCTTGTGAGTAACACCAGGGAATGAGTATTTCATTGGACTTTTTTCATGAAGAACAAAGATATGACACCACTTACAAGTGATATGTGAATGCTTTCATTTCATTGAATTCTAGAACTGTCAAGGCCTTTGATGATTCATCTTACCCAACTTTTGGCTTGCTGCAGGAAATCACATGACCAGCAGCCTGAACACACAGCTCTAGTTTAAAACTGTGGCAAAGTGAGAGCTCATTCCCTAGGAGGCAGATAGTCCTGTGACTATACCAGTGTAATGATTAGCAAATTATTCTTAAGTCCATTCTTTTCTTTTTTTAGATGGAATCCTGCTCTGTCGCCCAGGCTGGAGTGCAGTGGCGCGATCTCTGTTCACTGCAAGCTCCTCCTCCCGGGTTCATGCCATTCTCCTGCCTCAGCCTCCTGAGTAGTTGGGACTACAGGTGCCCACCACCACACCTGGCTAATTTTTTGTATTTTTTAGTAGAGAAGGGGTTTCTCCGTGTGACTCAGGATGGTCTTCATCTCTTGACCTCGTCATCCACCCACCTCAGCCTCCCAAAGTGCTGGAATTACAGGCATGAGCCACCACCCAGCCCTCTTCTTAGGTCCATTCTATTCCTTCAACTTACCTGCACCTCCTGATGACATTAAGAGTTAGTCTAATTTCCCCACCACCAGGTTTTTTGTTCACTTGTTCAGCAAATATTTAGTGACCATACAATGATTAAAGAGTAAATATGGTTCCTGTTGTCTTGGAGATGACTTTGCTATGGAAGAGACAGAAGAGAAAATAATTAGCTGAAGATTTAAGGACACACTATGGAAAGTGCTACAGAGGAAATGCACAGGGGGAACTGTTTAGACCAGGGCACCCCTGAATCTGCCCCGAGATGCAGGAGAGAGGAGGGGCTGCTGGTTTTCAGTGCTGCAGAGTCTTGGATCTTGGCTCACTGCAACCTCCACCTCTTGGGTTCAAGCAATTCTCATTCCTCAGCCTCCCGAGTAGCTGGGATTACAGATGTGTACCACCACACCTGGCTAACTTTTGTACTTTTATTAGAGACACGGTTTTACCATGTTGGCCAGGCTGGTCTCAAACTCCTGAAATCAAGGGATCCTCCTGCCTCAGTCTCCCAAAATGCTGAGGTTGCAGGCATAAGCCACCATGCCCATACTCCTATGCCCTTACTGTGGTCTTAACCCCACAATGTGACTATACAACTAATCTGAAGAAGGAGGCTATATTAGAATCAATTCTTTATTCCTAAGATACCAGTATCATCAGAATCCATGTTATCATGTCTTTCTTCTCTGTTTACTTTTGCCACTAGGAGAACTGAAGATATCCATGACAATACCAGCAGCAGACTCTCATCTTTTTTTTTTAGACGGAATCTCGCTCTCTTGCGCAGCCTGGAGTGCTATGGCGTAATCCCAGCTCACTGCAACCTACGCTTCCTGGGTTCAAGCAATTCTCCTGCCTCGGCCTCCCAAGTAGCTGGGATTATAGGCGCGTGCCACCAAGCCTGGCTAATTTTTTGTATTTTTAGCAGAGACAGGGTTTCACCGTGTTAACAAGGATGGCCTCAATCTCCTGACCTTGTGATCCACCCACCTCAGCCTCCCAAAGTGCTGAGATTACAGGCATGAACCACCACACCTGGCCTCTCATCTCTTTATGTGATGCAAACCCCTACATTCCCCTGACCTTCCAAATCCTTCCACTGTTTTCTCTGAAACAGTGTGGCATCAGCCAAAACCCCTTCGTGTTAAAGCTGTCCGCCAATGTTTTTCTTAGCCTCTTGGTCTTACTAAATTTAAACCGTCGCCTGAGAGATGCCTGTGCAACCCTATCAAACAACAGTGCTTTCTCCCCACCCAACATCCTACCCAATTATTATCATTATTATTATTTTGAGATGGAGTCTTGCTCTGTCACCCAGGCTGGAATGCAGTGGCGTGATCTCAGCTCTCTGCAGCCTCTGCCTCCCAGGTCCCAGTGATTCTCCTGCCTCAGCCTCCTGGATAGCTGGGATTATAGGCACATGCCACCATGCCCAGCTAATTTTTGTACTTTTAGTAGAGATGTGGTTTCACCATGTTGGCCAGGCTCGTCTCGAACTCTTGACCTCAAATGATATGCCCACTTTGGCCTTTCAAAGTGCTAGGATTACAGGCGTGTGCCACCGCGCCCAGCTGTACCCAATCATGATCACTGCTTCTAGGTTACTCCTTTCAGCCTCTCCATAAAGTCTCCATCTTTTGGGGACCTTATTCTATAAGACCACACTGTCGTTGTGACCATCTACAGCTCTGCAGGCTTCCCTTCTTCTTCGCTCTTGGAAGAGTTTAGTTTCTGGATTGACACCTTCCTCTCCACCAATAGTCCCACTGCATTTTTTGGTTGTTTCTGCAACTATGCAAATGATCCTTCTAATCATTTGACCTTACAGTTCCTTGGTTTTCTCGTCTCTGATGGTTGCTTTTGACCCACCTATGCAACTTGCAGCCTCAGGGATAGCCAAGATGCCATTGTCACTCACTGTAATTCTCTAAAATCTGGGTCCGACCACCACATCCCACCTTTTTGCCCCATTCTTTCTAAAACCAGCCCTCCAAGAGTCCTTTTACTCCACCCAGACATCCAATCCATTGATCCTCACACACAGACCACCCTCCTTGTGTTCTCTGGCTCATCTCCAGAGACACTCTCCGCATGCACTCTCAACTTTTAGGCCCACGTATTCCACCTTTTTGCTCTCCTTTCTTTTGTCACAATTGTCCAGTAAAACACCAAGCCTGGTGAAAATCTAGCTCTTCATACTCCATCCACTCTTGCCCCTGAAAAGCTGAATATAGAAAGAGTAAACAAAACCAATCTTACTAGTTGGTCTCATTTTTAAAATTAATGACCACAAAAGTGAGTCCTCCACCGTGCTTAGCAATCCCATAACAATTCCCTAGTCAACCCGCTCCTCCATGATCTGGAGAAACTATTTCATCTTGTATTTTCTCAAACCTCTGATTCCCCCCCTTTCTTCCTCTTCACACTAATCTGGTGGTTCTCTAGCTTGAGCACACATCATCATCACTTGGAAGGCTCATTCTTTTTTTTTTCTTTTTTCTTTTTCTTTTTTTGAGATGGAGTTTTGCCCTGTCTTCCCCAGGCTGGAGTGCAGTGGTGGGATATCAGCTCACGTCAACCTCTGCCTCCCAGGTTCAAACGATTCTCCTGTCTCAGCCTCTGGGGAGCTGGGATTATACGCACTCGTCACCACACCTGGCTAATTTTGTATTTTTAGTAGACCTGGGGTTTCACCATCTTGGCTAGGCTGGTCTTGAACTCCTGTCCTCAGGTGATCCTCCTGCCCCGGCCTCCCAAAATGCTGGGATTACAGGCATGAGCCACTGCACCTGGCCTTGGAAGCCTCATTCGAACGCCGATTCTGGAACCCCTTTCCAGGTTGCGGTTGTGGTTGGGTAGACCAGGGGTGGGGCCCAGGAATGCGTATTTCTAACAAATTCTCAGGTGATGCTGATGCTGCTGGTCTGAGGACCACGCCTTGAGAACCACTGTACTAACCTAACCTCACATTTCATTGGGGAATTAGAAACAAACTGAAAAGGACCACATCATCTTCCTACTACGCATTACTACTATGCGTACGCAAGTGTACACATTATCTTTATGTCCACCCACCTTCTCCCTTATTACAATGGTGATAGATCTCTGCTCCAACCCATGGCCAATCTTCCTGTGCATTTGTCTTATCCCTTCTTGCCTACAAGATAAGAACTGTGCTTTTGCAATTGCCCTTTTGTTTTTTTCTCCTAAGCATGCAAACATGCTGCAATATCTCCTCTTTGGGGAAATGCCTCACTTGATCTCACATATTTATTTAGCTGCCAACTAATTACTCTGCTTTTCCTTCAGAGCAAAATTCTCAATAACTTTCTGTGTACCTCCAATTAGTCTCCATATTATTCTCTCTTGGACCCACCACCGTGTGGACTTTCTTCTCCACAACTGAACCGAAACTTCTATTGTTAAGGTCAACAGTGGCTTCGCGTTGCTAAATGTAACAGAAGTCTCAGTTCCCATCTTACTTAACCATGCTTGATGCAGCTGATCCCTCTCTCCTTCTTAACTTTCTTCCCTTGGATTCCAGAATACCACTTTCTCAGTTCTACCCCTCCTACCTAATTCGGAGGCTACTCCTTCTTAGACTTTTTGTTACATTCTTGTAGTCTTCCTGATTTTTTTTTTTTTTTTTTTGAGATAGGGGCTTGCTCTGTTGTCCAAGTTAGAGTGACATGGCACAATCTTGGCTTACTGCAGCCTCGACCTCCTAGGCTCAAGCCTCCCAAGTAGCTGGGACTACAGACGTGCACCACCACACCAGGCTAATTTTTGTATTTTTTGTAGAGATGGGGTTTCCCATCTTGTCCAGGCTGGTCTCAAACTCCTGAACCCAAGCGATACACCCACCTCAGCCTCCCAAAGTGCTAGGATTACAGGCGTGAGCCACCTCGCCTGGCCTCTTCAGATTTTTCAACACCATAGTGCCCAGGGCTCAGTCCCCACCTGCCTTCTCTCTTTTAGATTCACTTCCACACAGGAGATTTCATATACCCTAAGGCTTTCAATGCCATATATATGCATTGATGGATTCTAAATTAATACCCAGCCTCTCCCCAAAACTACAAGTACTTAATGCTACCACTTATATTAACAGGTAGCTTTATTTAATTAATTAATTTATTTTTTTTTTGAGGGAAAGTCTTGCTCTCTCATGCAGGCTGGAGTTCAGTGGTGTGATCTCGGCTCACTGCATCCTCCACCTCCCAGATTCAAGCGATTCTCCTGCCTCAGCCTCCCAAGTATCTGGGACTACAGGTGCACACCACCACGCCCGGCTAATTTTTGTATTTTTTTTTTTGACTCTTCACTGCTTCTTTATTATGATGCACCCACAGTACAGAACCTCTCACACATCTGTGAAAGGGGAAGGTTACATTTCTTTTTGGGGAGCACCTTCATTTTTGTTTCTGTTACCACCTTGAAGAAAGCAAATCATTTCCAAAGAAGAACATTTTAAATTCCAAGTGTTTAAGACTCAGCTTGCTTTTGTTGTGTTTGAAAAGGAAGTAGCATGTTTTAGCCAGAGGTGGAAGATAGTTTTGTGACATCTTAAGTTTGATGTGGATCAGAAGTCTTCACTGTCTGGATGAACAGGTCTATAATTTTCATATGCAACTTTTCATGTCAAAACTGTTTCACTTTTAACCTGGGAGGCAGAGCTTGCAGTGAGCTGAGATCACATCACTGCACTACAGCCTGGGCAACAGAGCGAGACTCTGTCTCAAAAATAAATAAATAAATAAATAAATAAATAAATAAATAAATAAATCAGAAATGTTTCATTTTTACCTCTACTCACAAAGAGATGCTGTTTAAACACACACACACACAGAGCTAAATTTAACACCAATCATGAACCACAGCATTACTAACAGGGAAAATGAACTTTTGCTGCCCTTTCCTGCTAAAACAATGAAATACTAAAACACCAAAAGATTTATGAAGCTAAAGTGAAGTCCTCAAACCAATAACAACAGACATGTCATTCTCATTATACTTCAATAAAAAATCAGACAACAACCAGCAAATGCATTGGTAATATATATATTTGAAAGTTCACCATTGATTCATGAGGTTTGGATTACAATTTATTTACAATAAGTGAGTTCACAAAAAGTAAAGAAAGAGGAAGGGAAGAGGGACGGAGGAAAAGAGAAGCTCAGAGAGAGAGAGAAAAAAAGAGAAAGGTGGGGGAAGAAAGGAGGGAGGGAAGGAAGAAAAGGAAATCTATATTCATAGACATCATAATATGGGATGTTTATTTCCAGGAGAGATACTATTGCTGCTATCGTGCACAAGAAGCAGCACAAATTCACATTCCGCTAGATCACAATTTGCTCAACTTTCTTTCAAGATGCACAATCCTTCTTTTAGATTTTCAAAATTAAATATAGAAGAATATAAAATGCAATGCCAATATACCTACTACAAAAATCCTTTGTGGCTCATTCCTTAACTCCACTCAGAGAAGCAGCTGAGCCAGAATACAAAAATGAAAATATTGATGTGCAAATAAAACATCAGTGATCATGTCTGGTGCCACCGTTTTGTTACAGGGACTGTCACCTTATGATAACATTGGTAATAGCATCAAAAGAGAATCTCTTCATTTCCTGGGCAGGTCGGTGCATCCAATTAAAAGGAAAAAAGGAAAACGAGGAAAAAAAAACACCCCAAACCTCCCAAAACTCTAAACACTTAAAAATGCCAGTAACATCCATACATCCCTTTCCCATCCCACCCTCATCCCCACAAAAAATAAAAAAGCTTTTAAAGCTCTAAATATACTTTTTTTGTTGTTTCTTTCCATAGTGTGATTGAGCCTAAGCCTATACATTTAAGTATAGCAGGTGCAATTACAAGCAAGTCCTGGCTCTGCACCCTGGACTATCCCACGCATAGGAGGTGCAAAATAAATTAAACCCTTTCATTTGGGCAAACAAGCCCAAGACGAAGGAGCATAACCCTGCTTGTGAGTATCCAGTGGCATCGAGGGTATTATTTATTTCTTATTTTTTTATTTTTTCTTTTCTCTTATAAAAAGCAGTCAAATGTTAGGGAGAGCAACATATAATAAAATTCAAAAGGACAAAAACTCAACACTGAAGGAAAACAACTGAGGATACTTGCACAATGAGAAAAAGAAATGCATGCTTGATTCAAAGTATGAGATGGGTGAATTCACTCACATAATTGTTCTAGGCCCACAGCCTAAGGCCTCAGCATCCTTCTAAACCACAGGGTTGTGTGTATTTTTCTCTTCCAAAGACACTCTTAATCCTATCCCTGAAACCCATATGGTAAGGATAAGGTTGGAGTGATCATCACTCACTAACTACAGTATTTGCTATTTTAAAACTTATGTTTATATATAGTTCTGGAAATTATGAAGCAAACAAAATATAACACAAAGATGCGTTTGTCACAATTAACTCAAGTTGCAGCAACAGCAGAATTGTGGGAATGGGCAGAGAGAGAGGGCTGCTGCAAATGCAGCAAGTAAGTCCTGAAATATGTCACATAGTGCAACAGTCAGATTACTTCAGTTGCTCTGTGTCACCGCACACAACATGACTAATGTTGCGTTGTCACTTTCCACTAAAAGAGAAAAAGACAATGTTCCTTCACAGAAGTTGCCCTATGAATTTTAGACATACAGCTTTAATTGATTCTTTAAATATGTCTAAAATTTGGCTTTATTCTTCTCAGTTTGGAATGATCAACATACAAAATTGACATCAGGGAGGATAGCTGTAAGTGTTCACCTTTACTCTCGAAGACAGGGTAAGGTGCAAAAAAGGATCCCGGCCTTTCTCATTTCAAATGACTGCATTTCATCCCAATGGGCAGAGATTCTTCATAAACCTGTGATTTTAATGTCTTTTACCTAAAAAGATGAATTAACAGCAAACCAAAGTTTACGCCATCAAAAATAGATATAATGCGGAGTTGAAACTAAAGGGCTAAAATGACAAGGACTAAAAAGGAGAAGATTTGTTACAAATTTATTTTTTATCACTTTGTTCCAGCATTTTTGAAGTCAGTTGTTTTGTCTTTGGCAGCCTCTGCCAACCTTACAGTGAATCCTCATCAATGTTCTTTTTTTTTTTTTTTTTAAATCTATTAATTCCATTAAACCATGTTGTGTCTAGTGTTGCATATGACTTTTTTTTTACTGCTGGTTTTTTTTTTTTAAGGAATTAACCATGCCAGTTTTTTTTTTTTTTTTTTTTTTTATAAAGTTACCGAGATAACAATATCCATAAATAGCTGACTCTTACGTACACACTGTGACCTGATAATCCTGAAAAACTTTATGGGAGAGAAAGTCAGCAGCTTTTTTTCCTTTTTCTTGAAAACAATAAAACTGCACATTCTACTTTATATTTAAATGTAAGGAAGAAAATATACAAGCCCATATTTATATTGTATTTCTATTAAGAGCAACAGTAGTTCATACGTTCATGTTTGCTACCGTCACAATTCAACGCAGGAACACAGAATCAGCTGTATCATACCATGAATACTGCTGGAACTGATGGTTTAGGATTACCAGCTCACTGCTGCCATGTCCATAACAAGCAAACGCATCCTGGAAATAACCCCCCAAACATATATCTTTCAGTACGTAATAACGCAACTGCATTAGGTAAGTACATACTGTACACAAGTTTTATTAGCAGTTTAGCTACCCTAGAACATCTCTGGTATGTGTGTTCAATGATACATGCAGCTAATACTGGTCAGGTACTGAAATCTGTGATGTCCCAGTGCCTGTTTTCAAAGGATTCAAGCCATTGATTTGGATTCACCATAAACTGACGCACGAATTCAAAATTCCCTTCCCTACTATGTTTATCACCTCTTCTCTTTTAACTCCTAATTTTAAAACTAAAGGAGTACCAGGACTACCTGGTTACTGGAAAGATGTTCACCCCAGTAAACAGAACTTTTATCAGGGACCTTTATAATTCATGACCCCATTCCACGTGGACATTCAACTCAGGAAGATGTGCAAAAGAAAAAGATGTCAAATTACAGTCAAGTTATCCAGAGGAGGATGTTACACAAACTTATAAGGAAATGACAGTCTTTTTTTCTTCCTTTACTATAAATACATTTAACAGCTTAGCAGACAGACAAGCTAAATTTAAGATTGTTCACATTTGAAAATTGTATCATACTCTCTGCTAGTGATAAAGAACTCCCAATAATGGAATTTTAACATAGCAATTTCATTAACAAATCTTTGAAGCCCGATTTTTTTAAGAGGGTTAGAACAGTGATTATGTTTGCAAAGTTTTGAGAAGTCCATCTGCTGTCCAAACTGTGGATTGAAGTCCTTATTTTTCTTTTCCTTTACTTAGAGACAGGTATATACAGTGCTGTTGTAATAACGAAACAAATGCAAAATCTACCATAAAGTTGCACAATACAGAAAACTGTTGCTCCATCTTCTGCTACATAAATGTGTGACTCCACCAATTAGCAATGTTGCTGTCATTGTTTTTGTTAAGTTGGAATTATTCCATCATATCTAAGACCTCTCTTTAACTCCAGATCTTCCCATTTTTTCCACAATTCTTCACGCTCCTTTTCTTTCTTTTTCTCACGCTGATGATCTGACTTGTATGTGGCTGTCAGCTCGTCAAACACGGTGCTGTTCATTTCTATAAATGCCTTCAACACATTGTACACCAACGCCACAATAGCCGGATTCCAATGTTCTTTCGAAATCCTGTAAAGCCTGGAAAACATGATGCGAAGGATGACGTTAGAGTTTTCTTCTATCAAACTCATGATGTATTCATTATTCCAATACTAGAGTGCTCTTTCTGCCACCTGAAAATGAGGGCTGGATACACACTTGGCAATTTGTTTAAACAAAGGTTCTTGGATTTTAACACATTGTGAAGGTTCAATCACATCCAGTATTTCTTCCAGTTCCCTAAGGAACATGACCTCTTTCTGACTACATGTTTTAGACCAAAACTTCATTAACCCCCTAATAACTGGTTCTGTGAGTGAAGGATCTTTCTCCAGAAACTGCACTATACAATATGCCAGCTGTGCATGGCAGAGTGAGAAGCTCCTGACAGTGTGTAAGGAGATCAATACTTTCACCAGAAACTGTGTTCTGCCTTAAGAGGTAAAGCAAAGCCATTGATAATACTTTCTAATATTTCCAGCAGTTCAGCTACACCATTGAAGTGTTCTGTTTCATAAACAAACTTTAGGAAAATATTGTTAATCTGTTTTCAGATGAATGCTCTAAGACTGAGAAACTTCCCATAAATTCTGTGTTAAGACTGTTTTAAAGTAGTCCCATTCCCGAGGATCTTCGCTGTCAAATAGCTCCAGAAGTGAGATCATCAGGCAATTTTCCAAGCAATCTACTTATTAATCCTCCCGAGGAGGTGTAGTTTTGTCCCCCTTTTACAGAAGAGGAAACTGGGCACATAAGGGTTAATGAATGTGCCCATGGTCTCACAGCTAATAGGTGGTAAAGCTAGAATTTGAACCCCAGCAGTTAAGGCCAAAAGTCCATGATCTCAACCACTGCACTATACTACCTACTGATATTCCAAATACCATTTTTGTATTTTTAATAGAGATCGGGTTTCACTATGTTGGCCAGACTGGTTTCGAACTCCTGACTTCGTGACCTGCCTGCCTCGGCCTCCCAAAGTGCTGGTATTACAGGCGTGAGCCACTGCACCCAGCCCATTAACAGGTATCTTAGTCCAAAAATAAATTCTTGATTTCTTTCCCCAAACTTAACTCCTGCCCTAGTCTATCTTATCTTCAATGGCACCTCCAGCCTTAAAGTTGCTCAGACCAACTTTGGAGATGTTCTGAATTCTTCTCTCTCACTCTGTAGAACAAATGCGTGAGCAAATCCTACCTATTATTACATGTGAAATGTATCCAGAATCCAACAATGTCTCCCCATCCCATCTCAACCATCCTAGACCAAGCCATCAGCATCACTGGAGTGCAGTGGCACTATCTCGGCTCACTGCAACCTCCGCCTCCCAGGTTCAAGTGATTCTCCTGCCTCAGCTTCCCGAGTAGCTGGGACTATAGGTGTGTGCCACGACGCGAAGCTAATTTTTGTCTTTTTAGCAGAGACAGGGTTTCACCAAGTTGGCTGGGATGGTCTTGATCTCTTGACCTCGTGATCCGCCTGCCTCGGCCTCCTAAAGTGCTGAGGTTACAGGTATGAGCCACCGCACCCGGCCTATCACCTCTTTTAATTGATCTTCCTGCTTTTATGTCTGTCTTCCCATAGTCTAACCCCTCATTGCATGATCTGGTCCTATCTATTCTCTAACTGTGTCTGTCACTGCTGTCCTACTCTCTCACTCTGATCCAGCTGCACTCATATCTTAATTGTTCCTGGGACAAGCCAAGCGTGCGTTCACCTCGAGGTCTTTGAAATGCTTCTCCATCTGAAATGCTGTTGAGTTGCAGGTGATCATTTCCATTTTCATGGTTCTCACCTTACGGCTTCCTTGCCAAGCTTGTCTAACTCACATTATTTTGTTGTTGTTGTTGTTCTGTTTTGTTTTAAGCTTTTGGCAGCCTGAAGTCATGATTTTTAGTTTCTGTCTCTAGTGATAAGTGGAAAAGAGGGATAAGGAAGGGGCTTTAGTGACCCTACAAGAAACAGAAACTAAGAACCCATAACAGTATTTTCTCCCTTGGACACCCTTGCATCCTTCTGCTGTAGTTGAGATAAGAAAATTAATGGCAGGGAGAATGCTGGGGCTCTCCTCCAGATATGGGGAGGTGCCAAAGACTTATGTTTATGCCTCCGCAAAATTCATAGGTAGAAACCGAATCCCCAAGGGGATAGTATTTGGAGGCAGGGCCTTTGGAAAGTGATTAGGTCATGAAGGTGGAGCTGTAGTGAGTGGGATAAGCGCCCTCATCAAAAATGCTTGAGGGGCCAGGCGCGGTGGTTCATGCCTGTCATCCCAGGACTTTGAGAGGCCGAAGCGGGCAGATCACTTGAGGTCAGGAGTTTGAGACCAGCCTGACCAACATGGTGAAACCCCGTCTCTACTAAAAATACAAAAATTAGCCAGGTGTGATGGTGCTTGCCTGTAATCCCAGCTACCCAGGAGGCTGAGGCAGGAGAATCACTTGAACCCAGGAGGTGGAGGTTGCCTGGGTGACAAGAGCGAGACTCTATCTCAAAAAGTAATAAAAAAGAAAAATGCTTGAGGGGATGAATACCGCGCTCTCCATGATGTAATAATTACACATTGCATGCCTGTATCAAAACGTCTCATGTACCCCATAAATATATATACCTATTATGTACCCACACAAATTAATGCAAAGTATCCTCTCATTCCTTCTGCCATGTGAGTACATAGCAAAAATACAGTTTTCTATTAATATAAATCAGGAATTGGCTCTCACTAGACACCAGATCTCACCTTACCACTTACATTAACAGGTATCTTATGCCAAAAGTAAATTCTTGATTTCTTTCCCCAAACTTAACTCCTTCCCTAGTCTACCCTATCTCCAGTGGCATCACCAGCCTCAAAGATCTCAGCACCACCAGATCTCACCCTTACCACTTACATTAACAGATATCTTATGCCAAAAATAAATTCTTGATTTCTTTTGATAAATCAGAAGAGAGGCCAGACACCTTGATCTTGGACTTCAAGCTTCCAACACTGTAAGAAATAAATTTTCCTTGCTTCTAAGCCACCCAGTCTATGTTACTTTAGTATAACAGCCAAATGAAATAAAACAGGGGTGACTGTGGAAGGCGACCCTGGTGGGGAGTCTGCCATCATGAGATTGAGGGCTATATCACTATCCATGGAGGCATCTGGGGCCTAGAATACTATATAAGTCTATTTTGTCATGAAGAGTTTTGAGACATAGTCCCTATGTGGCCCCATAAACTTAACAGAACTTCTTTTTTTTTTTTTTTTTTTTGAGGTGGAGTCTCATTCTGTTGCCAGGCTGGAGTGCAGCGGTGCAATCTCAGCTCACTGCAGTCTCTGCCTCCTGGGTTCAAGTGATTCTCCTGCCTCAGCTTCCCAAGTATCTGGGATTACAGGCACCCACCACCACGCCTGGCTGATTTTTTTTTAATTTATTTTTTTTAGTAGAGACAAGGTTTCATCATTTTGGCCAGGATGATCTTGATCTCATGACCTTGTGATCTGCCCGCCTCGGCCTCCCAAAGTGCTGGGTTACAGTCATGAGCCACTGCACCCGGCCCGGAACTTTTTTAAAATTTATTTTACTCTAAGTTCTGGGATACCTGTGTGGAAAATGCAGGTTTGTTACATAGGTATCCATGTGTCATGGTGGATTGCTGCTCCTATCAACCCATCATCTAGGTTTTAAGCCCCGCATGCATTAGGTATTCGTCCTAATGCTCTCCCTCCCCTTGCCTGCCACGCCCCGACAGGCCCCAATGGGCGATGTTCCTCTCTCTGTGTCCATGTGTTCTCATTGTTCAACTCCCACTTACGAGTGAGAACATGCGATGTTTGGTTTTCTGAGTTCATGTCCTTTGCAGGGACATGGATGAAGCTGGAGGCCACCACTCTCAGCAAACCTATCAGAACTTTTTATCTCCTACATTGTAGTTGCTAATATTTCTTAAGCTCTGAATTCCAAACTGAAGAATTCAGAAATTAAGAATTTCTTATTTTTATTCTTTGTTATAGTTATTTGTGGACAAAGCTTATTTCACATTTTGGACTGTAAGCATCTCAAACCTTAGATTTTATAGCTTTATCATCTCTTCTATTTCTACAAGCTACAGAGTAGGTCCAGGCTGCTAGTTAACATTTAGGGAGCACTTCTTATGCGCTAATGTGTAAGTGGTTTGCAAACACGGTTGTGCTAATTTCCCTCTCTTTATGCATTTTCCTTTGCAGTATGAATCTGCAGCATTTTCCTCAAGTAATGGAGTCAGTTTCCCCAACCATGGCATCTAGGATGGCCTTGTGGCTTAGTCTGACCAAGAGCATGTGACAGACATTATGCCTAGACCTCAAGAATCCTTGCATATTTCTTTTCTTTTTCTTTTCTTTACTTTTCTTTTTTTTTTTCTCTTTTCTTTTCTTTTCTTTTCTTTTGTATTTCTAGATGGAATTAAGCTCTTGTTGCCCAGGCTGGAGTGTGGTGGTGCTATCTCAGTTCACTGCAACCTCTGCCTCCCAGGTTCAAGAAATCCTCCTTCCTCAGCCTCCTGAGTAGCTGAGATTACAGGCGCCCACCACCATGCCTGGCTAGTTTTCAATATTTTTAGTAGAGAAGGGATTTCACCATGTTGGCCAGGCTGGTCTCAAACTCCTGACCTCAGGTGATCCACCCGCCTCGGCCTCCCAAAGTGCTGGAATTACAGGCATGAGCCACCACACCCAGCCCTGAAACCTTGCATATTTCTACAGTTTCCTGGAACCCTGAGCAGTCTCCATTTGAGCAAGCCCCAACTAGCTTGCTGGAGGATGAAAGCCCACATGGAGCAGAGCCATGTCCTTCCAGCTGAGGCCATCCAAGATCAACCAGCCCAACTGGCCCAGCAGCTGACTTCAGACACGTAAGCCAGCCTAGCTGAGCCTCATCCAAATTATAAACCAACAAAAGGCAAATAAATAGTTGTTGTTTTAAGTCAGGAGTTGGCAAACTATGGCCTGTGGACCACATCTGGCCTGTCTCCTGTTTTTGTCAATATTATTTTGTTGGAACAGAGCCTCACTCCTTCCTTTATGTATTATCTATAGTTGCTTTCATATGATAACAGATCTGAATAGTTGCAATGAACACCATATGGCCTGCAAAGCTTAAAATATTGACTCTCTGTCTCTTCACAAAAAAAGCTTGCAAACCTTGCTTTAAGTCACTAAGTGTGGGAGTGGCTTGTTATGTCCAGGAACTAAACCATGTACTTCAAATTATTATCTGTTTTATTATTATTATTATTACTATTTTGAGATGGATCTCACTCTGTCTCCCAGGCTGGAATGTACTGGAATGATCTTGGCTTGTCACAACCTCCACCTCCTGGGTTCAAGCGATTCTCCTGCCTCTGCCTCTCGAGTAGCTGGGATCATAGGCATATGCCACCACGCCCAGCTAATTTTTATGTATTCAGTAGAGATGGGGCTTTGCCATGTTGGCCAGGCTGGTCTGGAACTCCTGACCTCAGATGATCCACCCACCTCGGCCTCCCAAAATGCTGGGATTATAGGCGTGAGCCACCGAACCTACTCTATTATCTGTTTTAATCATCAGTTTAACTCACTGAGGGTTGATCATGCCCATTTTACAGATAGAAAACTGAGGCATAGTGAAGGCAAAAAATTTGTACACAGTGGGGTCAGGAGAAAACCCAAATATCCTGGCCTTACAGCCTTATGACATTGGCATTAAAACTGTGTTAAATAATGTTCAATAGAAGAGTACCTGTCTGAGTGAATACAGAGCTGAATAACTGCTCAGGTTTGGTCAGTTCTTATGAGGAAGGAACATGGATAGTAACAATCCTTGAATCAGTGGTATATACTTCTGGACACAAATGATTCCTCATGGAAAGGGTTAGACATTTCCACCATCTGGACCTTACGAGTTCCTGACAAGTCTTTTACATATGTATCTCTAATGGATGGCTCAGAAAAATCACTGAAATATATTATGTGTGGGAAAGAGGAAGGAAGAAAATAAGTAAGTGGGGTGGGGTGTCAGGCGTTCAAACCAAGAGTGACTCCATTTTGAACAGGGGCTGGGTAAAATGAGGCTGAGAGCTGCTAGACTGCATTCCCAGCAGGCTAGGCATTCTTAGTCACAGGATGTTTATGGTTAAGGGAACAGGTTAATATTGTTTGCTAAACAGACTGAGGATTTAACAGACCCAGGAAATGGCCTGATGTCTTGATATCAAAAGCATGATTTGTTTAAGAATAAGTTTTGCAGCTTGGCCTGCAATCCCAGCACTTTGGGAGACAGAGGTGGGCGGATTGCTAGAGCCCGGTAGTTTGAGACCAGCCTAGGAAACCCTGTCCCTATGAAAAATAAAAAAATTAGTCTGGCATGATGGTGCACCCTTGTAGTCCTAACTACTTGGGAGGCTGAGATGGGAGGATCGCTTGAGCCCAAGAGGTTGAGGCTGTAGTGAGTTTGATCACACCACTGCACTCCAGCCTGCGTGACAGAGCAAGACCCTGTCTCAAAATAATAAGAAGAAGAACAGAATGAGTTTTGCTTTAAATATAGTAATACAGATTTTGCAGAAAACAGTAGTTACAGAAAGATGAAAAATCCTTTATCCCAGCACCTTGTAGTAGAGCACACCACCCCGTGAGTTTTTGACATTTTTATCTTATATTTGAGCAAACATTGTAACTAAGGTGGGCGCGTTCTTCCTTTTGCTTTTGGGAATGTCCTGCTCTGTCTGTGGAGCAGCCATTCTTTTATTCCTTCAGGTTTTTTTTTTTTTTTTAACGGAGTCTTGCTCCTTCGCCCAGTCTGGAGTGCAGTGGCACCATCTCAGCTCACTGCAAGCTCTGGCTCCTGGGTTCACACTATTCTCCTGCCTCAGCCTCCCGAGTAGCTGGGACTACAGGCGCCCACCACCATGCCTGGCTATTTTTTTGTATTTTTAGTAGAGACGGGGTCTCACCGTGTTATCCAAGCTGGTCTCAATCTCCTGACCTTGTGATCCACCCGCCTCGGCCTCCGAAAGTCTTGGAATTACAGGCGTGAGCCACCGCGCCTGGCCTATTCCTTTACTTTCTTAATAAACTTGCTTTCCCTTTACTCTGTGGACTTACCCTGAATTCTTTCTCGTGTGAGATCCAATAACTCTCTCCTGGGGTCTGGATCGAGACCCCTTTCTGATAATAGGGGGAGAAGATGGAAGACGTGGAGGTGAAGGAAAGGAGAAAAGAGAAGGTTTAGAAAAGGAAGGAAAAGCAATTCAAATTCTATTGAGGGTAGAGAATCTTCCATTTGTCTCTGACAACCACTGATACTCATTCTGAATGTAGCATTAATCTGTCTACGCAAAGGCTTGGAGGATCATCAGGGCTCACTGTTGAACAAGGTAAAGAAACTGTGGCCTGTCTTCTATCTAAGTCCTGGTCTTTACTGGCCCAACCTCTTCCAGAGTGGGTAAGGGGCCTGCTTGGTGAGACCCTCACAGCTTCCCCCTTTCTCAAGAATAAGAGCATGTAGACAGTGCGACACTACATCCAAGACAGAGCGAAATCCTCTTGGCTTTCTCAACATCCTTCCCCTACCCCCAAGTATGCTGACACTATTCAATAACTCACATTGACTTTTGAGGAGAAAAAAAAAATGTAATTGTTAAAGTGTAAATCCTCTTAAATGCAAAGATCAAAAGGAAAGTTTCCACCCAGTGACATGAAATTAAATATGCAGACATGCCCCACTCTGATTCATGAATGCTTATGTACTTCT
Organism: Papio anubis; assembly: GCF_008728515.1. Taxonomy (NCBI): domain Eukaryota; kingdom Metazoa; phylum Chordata; class Mammalia; order Primates; family Cercopithecidae; genus Papio; species Papio anubis. The sequence goes on along the minus strand of NW_022162750.1, from coordinate 100,535 downwards.
CAATTGTTGCCAGGAAGATCAGGGCCTAAGAAAATTAAAACCATTATGCCTCAAAAGGATACATGATTTTCACAGCTTTCTAACGTGATTTCCTGTCATGCAGAACTTTGTGTTTTCCCGTATTCCCCTCATGCCTCTATACTGATGTTCAGGACTGAACAGAAGCAGCTTTGCAAACATCCTTCGGTAGAGAATTCCTACAGGCCCAGCCTGAGGTGAGCATAGAAACAGACAGCAAGGCCTAACATTGTCTTACTGCTTTATGTTCAGCCAGAGGATAAATGCCCCCTTAGACAAAGTACCCTGAGGGTAGTCTCAGGCTGGGGTTGAGGAGAAGGCAGCATTGTAAGTAAAGTTACAATGTAACTCAAAGGCGAGGCGTCTCCATTTACATCATCAGGGTGACTTGCACAATTTATTTAGCTTCATGCCTTACTGTTCTGGTTGAGTTCTCCCAGAAGTAGACTCCTCGAGCGCATTTTAGCACAGAAAAAATATTAAGGAAACACCAGCAGAAGACTGGGCAAGAAGGAAAGTATACTAATGTGCTGTCTCACCGGAGTTTACCAGGAAATGTTGTAATGGTGAGAAATTCTGATATACACCTCTGCGTCTCAACCGCAAATCTCATGTCTAATCAGGTACCTCCAGTGCAGGAGGAAGGACCTGGAGGGAGGTGATTGAATCATGGGGGCAGACTTTTCTCCTTGCTGTTCTCGTGATAGAGTTCTCACGAGATCTGGTTGTTTGAAAGTGTGTAGCACCTCCCCCTTCACTCTCTTTCTCTCCTGCTGGCCATGTGAAGATATCCCTCCTTCCCCTTCACCTTCTGCCATGATTGTAAGTTTTCTGAGGCCTCCCCAGAAGCAGAAGCCTGTAAGCCTTAATGTCTTCAGTTGGGAACCTTGAGCCAATTAAACCTCTTTTCTTTACAAATTACCCAGACTCAGTAATGTTTTTATAGCAGTGTGAGAATGGACTAATGCAAGTTCACTTAAAAGCTTTCTCCCCCAGGCCTGGTGCGGTGGCTGATGCCCGTAATCCCAGCACTTCGGGAGGCCACGGCGGGGAGATCATCTGAGGTCGGGAGTTCAAGACCTGGCTGACCAACATGGAGAAACCCCGTCTCTACTAAAAACACAAAATTAGCCGGGCATGGTGGCACATGCCTGTAATCCCAGCTACTCGGGAGGCTGAGGCAGGAGAATCCCTTGAACCCAGGAGGCAGAGGTTTCCATGAACTGAGATCGTGTCATTGCACTCCAGCCTGGGCAGCAAGAGTGAAACTCCATCTCAAGAAAAAAAGAAAAAAAAAAAAAGCTTTCTCTCCCAAGAGGCAAGGAAGTTGGAAATGTATCTAACTCACATTGGACACTGCCTGAGGTTATTCACAGGGAATGGTAATACTTTTCTTTGCCTGGTAGAGCAACCCTCCTGGCATCAGTAAAGGCCCCCAGGAAAAGAGATACAGGTACTAGCAATTGTAAATTATCCAGAGTCCTTATAAGTTGTAAGATCTGAAGGAAATGCCTGCCATCTATATTCTCAGCCACACTTAGTTTCTTAATCTGCAAAATGGAATTAATAATAGTACTTACTTGATGAGGCTGTTGCAGAAATTCATTGAGTTGCTACATGCAAATCACTGAGAACCCAGCTGGGCATATAATAAGCATTTTATTGCACAGCATTATTGTCATCTTTTTTTTTTTTTTTTTTGAGATGGAGTCTTGCTCTGTTGCCCAGGCTGAAGTGCAGTGGCGCGGTCTCTGCTTGCTGCAAGCTCCGCCTCCCAGGTTCATGCCATTCTCCTGCCTCAGTCTCCCGAATAGCTGGAACTACAGGCACCCACCACCACACCTGGATAATTTTTGTACTTTTACTAGAGATGGGGTTTCACCTTGTTAGCCAGGATGGTCTCGATCTCCTGACCTTGTGATCTCCCCTTCTTGGCCTCCCAAAGTGCTGGGATTACAAGTGTGAGCCACTGTGCCCGGCCTATTGCCATCATTTTTACTTCTATTACTGCTACTGCTTATACTACTTGTGCTTTGTTGATATGAAAGTCCACCATCAGGGAGCACTGTAGTGGAAAAGGTATTAGGCCAGGCATAGCCTTTAGTTCTCTGGCCTTGGGTCCTTCATTCGTGATATGCAGTTAACAATACCTAGGCAGTAGGGGTGTTAAAGATTGAATAAATGTGAGAACGTACCTGTTGCTAAATCTTCCTCAAAGCATTATGGACTCTCAGAGCCAGAAGAAGATCATCTCTCCTGTGCTCCTGATATGCTGGGATCTGCCACATCACTGGCAACAGGTGGGCATCCAGAATCTGCTCCAGGATTTTTGGAAGTCCTGACACCCTCCCAATCTTCTTCTTTGTAACATGCACACTTTGGCCTGTGTCAGTTTACTGGCCTACATCAGGCCAGCCCTCTTCCTGAGACAAAATCAATGACTCTTTCTTCCTCTTTCTTTCTTTCTTTCTTTCTTTCTTTCTTTCTTTCTTTCTTTCTTTCTTTCTTTCTTTCTTTCTTTCTTTCTTTCTCTCTCTCTCTCTCTCTCTCTTTCTTTCTTTCTTTCTTTCTTCCTTCCTTCCTTCCTTTCCTTCCTTCCTTCCTTCCTTCCTTCCTTCCTTTCTTCTTCTTTCTTTCTTCCTTCCTTTCTTTCTTTCTCTTTCTCTCTCTCCTTCCTCCCTTCCTTCCTTCTTCCTCCCTCCCTCCATCCCTTCCTTTCCTTTCCTTTCCTTCCTTCCTTCCTTCCTTCCTTCCTTCCTTCCTTCCTTCCTTCCTTCCTTCCTTCCTTCCTTCCTTCCTTCCTTCTTTCCTTTTTCAGGTCCTCCTCCAGTGTCCAGACTGGAGTGGTCTGTGAACATGGCTCACTGCAGCCTTGACCTCGGGCAAGCAATCCTCCAGCCTCAGCCTCCCAGTATCCAGGGACTACAGGTACATGCCACCATGCCCAGCTAATTTTTGTATTTTTTGTAGAAACAGGATTTCACCATGTTGCGTAGTCCAGTCTCAAACCCCTGGCCTAAAGTGATCCTTACACCTTGGCCTCCCAAAGTGCTGGGATTACAGGCATGAGCCATCACACCTGCCCAGGAACAGAATATTGACTGTTATTTTAAAAGAATTCAAGAAGTTTGCTTGAATTCATGATCAAGCAGCTCACCAGCTGGGAATAATATAATGCCAATTTTTGGAGTAATGGGTATATAAATCAGGATATAGCCATAGAACAGAATACTATGTAGAAAGCGAGAAAGAATGAAGTATTCCTTTATTTCTTCTTAAGGAAATACCTCTAAGCATAACATTGAGAAAGAATGAGGTATTCCTTTATTTCCTATTAAAGAAATAACTCTAATCATAATGTAGAGTGATAAAAGCAGGTTCTATGCTATAATAACATTTAAATAATGCACATGAAATATAGCATATGTTAATTATATAGGAATGTTTATATGCATTCCATATTGCAACAGTTAATTTTAAATATCACATGGCTAGGCCATGGCTGAATACTATCTTACATGTTGCTGTGAAGGCATTATTTAGTTGAGACTAACATTTAGATCAGTGTACTTTGAGTAAAACAGATTATTTTCCATACTGGGGTGGGCCTCACTTAATTAGCTGAAGGCCTTAAAAGAAATAAGGTTGACTTCCCCCAAGGAACGAGGAATTATGCCTTCAGGCTTTCTTTGGACTCAAGGTGCAACATCACTTCTTCCCTGGGTCTCCACACTGATCGGGGGAGCTACCCTGTCTGCATATTTTGGACTTGCCAGCTTCCACAATTGTGTGACCCAATTCCTTACGATAAATCTCTCTCTCTTCTCTCTCTTTCTGTCCTTCTCTCTCTTTCTCTCTCTCTATATACACACACACACACACAAATATATATAGATATATACATGTATGTATACATACACAATTTTATGTATACACACATATTCCTTATCAATTCCTTACAATAAATCTCTCTCTCTTCTCTCTCTTTCTTTCTCTGTCTCTCTCTATATATGCATACACATATATAGATATATACGTGTATGTATACATACATATATAGAGATATGTATATGTAGATATGTATACATATATTTATCATATACACATATAATGGTAATCTGAAATGTATGTATATATGTATATGAGTTATTGTATATATACTGCGTGTATATACGTGTCTATACACCTGTATACATGTGTATACATATAGAGAGATATATACTTGTACATAGACATACATAAATCTATGTATACACACATATTCCTTACCATATGTGTACATCATGTATATAGACACATAAATACATATATATGTGTATATATATGCACACACATATATATATACACACACACCCATACACACACAAATGCTCACCCATGCACCTGCACATACACACACACTTCTGGGATTGGGTAGGGAAGGAAGGACAGTAGGGACTAGGGACATTTTAGACTTAACTGAATTGTTTTCATTTTTTAACAAAGAAAACTTATGCAAGCATTAATTTTGCAATTAAAAGGCATTCAAACATTTTGCTGCAGGCACTGACCAATATCCCCTGTGAAATGTCACTAATGTCATGTTACCCCTGTTAATGTTCTAAAATTACACTATTTCTGTTTTCTGCTTTCCTAGTTACCTGTTTCACCGTTTTTGATCTCTGCATTGTTCCACTGTCATCTAACTTTTTGAAAAACTCATTTTGTTTGCTTTTCTTCCAGGTCCTGGCTTCCTGTCCTGGCTGTACAATCATATCCACCGCAAACAGGCCTCGTTCCTCTTTGTAACTGCAGGCGCGCTCTGAACTGTCTATTTTCTTTCATGGACATAGAAAGATGAGATGCGTCAGCGCCCTTGCAAACATGAAAGCCTAGCCAGTGAAGTGCTGAGTGCTGGAAGCTTTGCATGGGAATGAACAGGTAGAGAAACTGGAGCTCTGTATCAGATGAAGTGACTCAAAGGGACAGAATGGCCGTCTTTAGACAGTTTAACAGCTTTCATAAGGAAGAGGAATCAGGACTCACTTCATGGGTGTCTTGATTGCCGAATCAACTGGGTAAATGTTCCCAGGAAGCAGATTTCAGCCCATGATGAAGAAGAGCTTTCTAGCGCGTGGAAAAGAACTCCACAGTGGGAGGCAGGCTGTGCCGGGTGGCTTCCTGGCCAAAGAGGTATTCCAACCAGATAGATGTATCATTCTCAGGTTCCTACCCTCACTGTAAAGAAAAAATTAGATAGCCTATTGGGGCATTCTAATAGTATGAGTCTCAAGAAACACTAGTTCTGTAGTTTGGGTCATACCAAGATTTTGGTTAGACCATGGAAAAGAAGGAAATTTGATTTTGTGTTTTCCAATCAATTATTGGGCAAAGAATCAAGACATCCAGTGCCTGCAGTAGAATTTCTGGGCTTGACGCTTGAGATGGTTTGACTTTGCCTTCTTCACCTATCTATCTGTCCCATGTAGGAGACATGGTGGTGGGAATTTGGGATCATGGGGGCAGTTTCCCCCCTGCTGTTCTTGTTATGGTGAGTAAGTTCTTAAGAGATCTGATGGTTTTTTAATGAGCTCTTCCCACTTTGCTCTTGTTCTCTTTCCTGCACCATGAGAAGAAGGTACATGCTTCTCCTTCGCCTTCCGCCATTATTGTAAGTTTCCGGAGGCCTCCACAACCAGTCAGAACTGTGAGTCAATTAAACCTCTTTCTTTTATAAATTACCCAGTCTTGAGTATTTCTTTAGAGCAGTGTTAGAATGAACTAATACAAGGTTCCACGAAGGTTCTACACCACACCAAATTTGATTAGTCATTGGGACATTATGCAAAAAAAAAAAAAAAAAATTCTCTTGAGGGAAATAGTATGGATCCAGAGTAATCTATAATAAAGGGATGATCTGATAGAATTAGCAAATGTTCCGATCTCTCTTTACTGGTTTCCTAGAAGTCCTTGAGTTCTTGGAGCATGTGTGTGACTCATTGGAGCATCTGTGGAATCCATTCCTTTGCTTTGACATGTACATTTCGTTGAATTTAGAGCTCTGGCTTTGCTAATACTGGTCTAGACTGAAGGCAAAAGGAGAATTGATGGCTGTAGTTGGTTAAAGTCAAGACAGAAGGATGGAGTATCAAGGGCACTCCCCGAGCTGGGAGTACAAGGACCTTGTCAGTCTCATTATCTCATCCCTCACACAGAGCCTGCTATTGGTAGAATTAGTGATTCATGCTTCCATTTGAATGAGAAATGAAGCCTGAGGAATGTGTGATAGCCAGGGGTGTCAATGCCTTCCCCTAGTCCATCGTTTCTTTCAGCTCATTATGGTGGTTCCCCAAATGGAAAACTCTCTGCTAATGGCAAGCCACATTCAAACAACACAACCAGAGTAAGAGAAATAGAAGCCAGCTGTCTCATGTGATACCTGGACTCTGCCATTTATTGTCCAGCCCTGGGCACTGCTATTATATTTCTGTTTCATGGAACAAGTTAAATGGTGGGAAGTTGCCCGGACTGAAAGGGCCCCAGGGTAGAAAGGAGCAAGCAACATCAAAGCATTCCTTGCTCACTCAGTGACTTTCAGATGTACTTCAAGCAAGAGCGAGTCATGCCACTCTAGCTAAGCAGTGGGAAGATGCAGGAGGATGCTCTGGCTCTGCCTGAGAATTAAACATGCACACAGAACCCATGTGGCTCAGGCCTGTGTCATGGGAGGAAGACAGGACTAAGTGACTCATTTATGGCTTGGCACTTATGTGTTCAGCCAAGCAGCTGGTGCCTGGAGATCAAGAGGTTCAGCAACCTCAGGTGTGGTTCTGGCCAGTGTCTGTGACCAGGAGACAGACAATACTCAGAATCATGATTGTTGAAGGTGGGCTGAGAGCAGACTCCAGTTCTCTGGGAGAGTCAAAGTATGTCTAGCAGACCTCATCATTAAGCAGACTGCAATCCAGGCAGGGCATATATTCCTGGAAGGCACCTGTGGGAGGGCTGGGCAGGAAGCTGAGCTGGGAAGCCCAGGTATACAGAACTCATGAAATCTATTGAGCACCGGGATGACAGGGGGTTCATGCCGGTATATCTGACACGTGGGGCCAGTAACTCCACGAATGCCCCCTGTCCCTCACTCAGGCAGGGGACATCCACATGCCTTGCTTAAGGTCATTTCAGGGCCCAATCAACACTGAGACTATAAATAAGGGACCAGGAACTCCAGGCAAAGAAAGGACCCAGGCTGGGTGTGCAGAAGTCAAGGAAAATTGGATCATCCTCTAACAGGACACATCTCTGCTCCAAATGGGCAGCAATGGTAACCCCCGCAATGCAACGTGGTATTGCAGAGGGTCGATCGTGGCTGCTTTCCATCCTGGGCCTGTGGGACGGACCATTAAATGAACACGTTGCCAACTAAGGATTTTGTTGTAGCATTTTATTGATAAGAAAAGACGAAGCTCCCCAGGACTCCTAGCTCCAGAACTCTCCTGCAAGTAGTGGATCCAGCAGACAGCCCAGCTCCCCGCTTACTGGGTAATTGCCTGCTCCCTAAGTGGGTCTAAAGCCCAGTGAGTTTTGTGACTAAAAGAGTAGATTACAAGAACTCTATGGATTTTTCAAAGGCCTCATGGAGTTTAGGGCTATGTGTAGCTGTGGCTTAAAGAGCCAGATGGCTTCTCCATGCAACCCAGGTCCTGCACGTAAAGCTCTGTGTCCTGGGCAGAAAGTATCACTTCTCAGAGCCTATGCTTCTTCATATAAGATGGGAAAAAAGAATTACTGATACATGCTACAACATGAATAAATATTTTAAAAATTATACTGATGGAGCTGGTCGCGGTGGCTCACACCTGCAATCCCAGCACTTTGAGAAGACCAGGGCAGGTGGATGCAGGTCAGGGTTTGAAGCCAGATCATGCCACTGCACTCCAGCCCGGGCAACAAAGCCGAAACTCTGTCTCAAACAAAACAAAACAAAACAAAATGAAACAAAAACAAAATAAAACAAAACACCCATTGTTCTCTTTATAAACTTTTTCTTTTTTTTTTTTTTTTTTTGAGACGGAGTTTCGATCTATGCTCAAACCAAGTCTTGGTGCGTGATCTCAGCTCACTGCAACATCCAACTCCTGGGTTCAAGCGATTCTCCTGCCTCAGCTTCCGAAGTAGCTGGGATTACAGGCATGTGCCGCTACGCCCAGCTAATTTCTTTATTTTTAGTAGAGACGGGGTTTCACCATGTTGGCCAGGATGGTCTTGATCTCCTGACCTTGTGATCTGCCCACCTCAGCCTCCCAAACTGCTGGGATTACAGGCATGAGCCACTGCCCCCTTCCTGAAACTCAACTCTTAACCACTTGGGTTTGGAGAGTTTGTGTTTGTTTTATTTTGCCTTACCTTGACTTCTTACTTTTAATACCCAGTTTTGGTTTTCTAATTTTTATTTTATCATATGTAGTCTCACTCAGGTTTGTCTCAGATCAAATACGAAATGAGGCCCAGGTACAAATAAAGAAATAAACATAATTGAATAAAGTTGCTTTTTAATAACAACATAACTCATTTATAGGTGAAAAGATACTGAAAGTTTGTCTGTTAAGTAATCTGTTGTGTGCAGAATCTTATATTCCAGCTGACTTTCATTCTGGAAACAGAAATGTATCCCTTCCAGGAAAAAGAGTTCTAGTCCCAAATGTTATAAAAATTATACTTTAAAATTGCAGCGAAAATATATACAGTTCAGGGCGATAGGGGTTGTTGGAAAATGCCGAGGAATTCATTGGTGGGTAAAGCATTCTTTGCTGGGAATGAGCAGAGAAAAGGTGATTTTCCAGCTTCGGGGGTACCACTCTTTGAGTCCTCCCACATTCCACCTTCCTACTCTGGAATCCACTGGGCAGGAATTCTCCAGATCCGTAGACAGAAGCTTATCCTTTCTTTTGACATCCCTGCAAGTCTCTGATGTTGTTGTTGTTGTTGTTTGTTTTTGAGACAGGGTCTTGCTGTGTTGCCCAGACTGGAGTGCAGTGGTGAAATCATAACCCACTGCAGCCTCGACCTCCTGGGCTCAAGGAATCCTCCCTCCTCAGCCTCCTGAGCAGCTGGGACTAGACATAAGCAACCATGCCCAGCTAATTATTTTATGTCTTTTGGAAGAAATGGGGTCTTGCTGTACTTGGGATGGTCTCAAACTCCTGTCTCCAAGCAATCTTCCTGTCTCGGCTGTCAGAGATCTAGATTACAGATTATTTTCTGGGCCAACTCAGGCTCCTGTTGTCTCACGATCCCATCTATGTTAATTATTTCCAATCAATTTCACAAAACTTAAAATTTTATTTGGGGAAACAGTTTAAATAATATACAGTGTGTGAATTCATGTGTTTGCTGTATTTTCCTAAGGTGCATTAAAATCAATTCAAAAGTATTTAAAAAAATAGTATGGAACTGGGCAGAGTGGCTCACACCTGTAATCCCAGCACTTTGGGAGGCTGAGGCAGGAGGATCACCTGAGGTCAAGAGTTTGAGATTGGCAGCCCAGCAGGGCAAACCCCCATCTCTACTAAAAATACAAAAATTAGCTGGATATGGTGGTGTGTGCCTGTAGTCCCAGCAGCTCAGGAGGATGAGATGTGAAAATCACTTGAATCCAGGAGGTGGTGGATGCAGCGAGATGAGATCATACCACCGCACTGCAGCCTGGGCAACAGAGCGAGACTCAAAAGTATGTGTTACCCAAGCTCTCTCTTTCACCCCATGTTGCCCACGGAGCAGTGGTGGGGTGCTCTTTCCTGGGCAATGAGTCTGCACTGGGCTGCTCCCAGCCCTTGGAAGTAGATGAACTAGGCTGAATGGAAAAACCTGGTCTGTGAGATAGCTCTTGTCAATGGATCAGCAGAGAGAGGAGGAAGACTCCCCCCAGTTAAAGAGAAAATGAGGCTGGCTGGGTGTGGTGGCTCACGCTGGTAATTCCAGCACTTTGGGAGGCTGAGGCAGGCAGATCACCTGAGGTCAGGAGTTTTAGACTAGCCTGGCGAACATGGTGAAACCACGTATCCACTGAAAATAGAAAATCAGCCAGGCGTGGTTACGCGCGCACACCTGTGATCCCAGCTACTTGGGAGGCCGAGGCAGGAGAATTGCTTGAACCCAGGAGGCAGAGGCTACAGTGAGCCGAGATCACACCATTGCACTCCAGCCTGGGCAACAAGAGTGAAACTCTGTCTCAGAACATAAATAAATAAAAATTTTAAAAATAAAAAGAAAATGAGGCAAGGTGGGAACACGTTTGCTGAAACATATGCAAGAAAGTCTTGCTGAATGATTGCTGAGCAAGGATGTTAAGAAAGATCTTCAGGAAGCTTGGGGTGAGGACTCCTCACTGTCACATGGTCACCATTAGTGAATAGCTCACCCCAATTCTTTCTTGTTGTGATGTAGAAATGACAGGTTCGTTTCAAGCAATTAAATTCCAATAGAAATCAACAGTAATTGCAATTGGCTTTTATTTTATTATTTTTTATTTTTTTATTTTGAGAGTGGGGAGTCTGCAGCTCTGTTAGAAGAGCTGGAGTGCAGAGGGAGCCGCGATCGACTCACTTACAGCCACTGCCTCCTGGGTGCAAGTCAGTTCTCCTGCCTCAACTCTCAGTAGCTGGGATTAAGGCATGCACCACATGCCTGGTATATTTTCAGTAGAGAGCGAGGTTTTTCTACTAGTCAGGCTGGTCTCGGGCTTCTGGGTCAAGCAATCCTCCCACCTCGGCCTCCCAAAGTGCTGGGATTACAGGTGTGAGCCACTGTACCTGGCCAAAAATGCAGACTCTTGAGCCCTATCCCAGAGGTATGGTCCTCCAGAGATTGCCTTAATGGAGTGCGAACACTGGGAGCCATTGTTCTAAAGAAACCTGTTGTTGTGTGCAATGCAAGCAGAAGAGGTGAGCAGCAAGAAACCTGAGATCTACTCACAGATCTGTAGCCAATTAGCTGTGACCTCAGACCAGAGCCAAGTTGCTGTCACCTGGAACAGGGGAAAAGGCCTGGATCTGAGCAAAAGTTCCCAGCCTTTAATCACCTGAGAACTTTTTTATTTATTTATTTATTCATTCATTCATTTTTGAGGCAGGGTCTCACTCTGTCACCCAGGCTGTAGTGCAGTGGTGCGATCTCAGCTCACCACAACCTCTGACTCCCAGGTTCAAGTAATTCTCTCACCTCAGCCTCCTGAGTAGCAGGGACTACAGGCACACATCACTACACCTGGCTAATTTTTGTATTTCTAGTAGAGACAGGGTTTCGACATGTTGGCCAGGTTGGTCTCGAACTCTTGACCTCAAGTGATCCGCCCATCATGGCCTCCCAAAATGCTGGGATTACAGGTGTGAGCCACTGCACTCAGCCTCTGGGTAGCTTTTTGAATTCTGATGCTGCTACACCAGAGTCCATCCTTTATGATTCAATTTATATTAAGTTGTAGAATAGGCCAAAACTAATTTATAATGGGAAAAATCAGATCAGTGGTTGCCTGGCGGGAGGGTGGGAGTGGATCGACTGAGAAGGTATAAAGGGGAAGATTTTTTGGGATGATTGTGATGTTCTGTCTTGAGGGGAATATGGGTTACATGGGTGCATGCATTTGTTAGAATTTATTGAGTGGTACACATAAGATTTTTACATTTTACTATATACATCAAAAAATTTTTTTGTAGAGACTGGCGTCTCACTATGTTGCCCAGGCTGGTCTTGAACTCCTGGGCTTCCACCTTGGCCTCCCAAAGTGCTGGGATTTCATGAGCCACCATGCCCAGCCCAGAATATTTGATTATTTTCTTTCATGCTATGTTATTATTTAAAGCCATGATTTAGAAGATGCTCTGTCTCTGGTCTGGGATGCAAGTTTATTCATTGGAAAAGTATGATCTACATTGCAACATGATCCTCAACAACACATTGAAGCAAAAAGGAAGAGACTTATGTGCCTTCTCTCTTCTTTGTTGGAGACAGAGTCTCACTCTGTCACCCAGGCTGGAGTGCAGTGGTGCCATCTCGGCTCACTTCAATCTCTGCCTCCTGGGTTTGAGTGATTTTCCCACCTCAGCCTCCCGAGTAGCTGGGATTACAGGCACGTGCCACCATGCCCAGCTAATTTTTGTATTTTTAGTAGAAACGGGGTTTCACCATATTGCCCAGGCTGTTCTGGGACTCCTGAGCTCAAGTCACCTGCCTGGGAGGCCTCCCATGGGGAGTTGGGATTACAGGGCATTGAGCCACGCACCTGACATGTATGTATATTTTATGTCCAAAGAAAAAACGACTATAAATAAATATGAGAGTCTTGTTATAACATGTGTGCTGAAGTGTTTAGGGGTAAAATGTACTAATGCCACAATTCATTTTGAAATGCCTCCAAATAGAATGGTTTGAGGGATGGATAGTTGAATAGATTATAAATAAACTGAGCATGACGATGTTAATTGTAGCCAGACTTCAGGGGTGGGTATGGATGTTCACTGCAAAATTCTTTCAACTTTTCATTAAGTTTGAACATTTCTTTAAAATGTTAATTAATTTATTTTTTAGAGACAAGGTCTTGCTCTGTTTCCCAGGCTGGAGTGCAGTGATGTGATCCTAGCTCACTGCAGCCTTGAACTCCTGGGTTCAGAGTGCTCCCTTCTCTCAGCTCCCAGGAAGCTGGGACTACAAGTGTGCTCCATACGCATTTGGGTAATTCCCAGGCTCGTCTCAAACTCTTATCCTCAAGTGAGCCTCCCATCTCGTCCTCCCAAAGTGTTAGGATTACAGGTGTAAGCCCCACACCGCAGGCATTTTTATAATAAAACATTGAAGGGAGATTCTGATGCTGAGACCCTACACTCACGTGTGTTAATGGGATCTTTCCTCGATTAAATATTCTATCATTGGAGATTGATACATTTCTTGTCAAGGGCAACAGTTGTTAAGCCATTCACATACACATATTCCTGGGAGAAGTGACACTGTGGGAGATTAGTTTTTTGGGGTTTTTTTTGTTTTTTTTAACCCCTGAAAATGAACTTATCGAGGAATACATTCATGCTCTCTCTACAGGTTCTAATAATGGTTGGGGAGAGACCTGGGTTCTGCACCTGGCCTTGTTGTCGTGGTTACTGTTGCTTTCAGTACCTGTTCTCCAGCTGTCTGGACTTGTATGTGCTTTAGCCATATATGGCCACCAGGGAGAGAAGTCACCACACAAATTCCACTAACCCATCCCTCATCCACGATTCCTCTCCTTCCTTCCCTTTCTTCTTCCTTCCTTCCTTCCTTCCTTCCTTCCTTCCTTCCTTCCCCTTCCTTCCCTTCCCTTCCTTCCCTTCCTTCCCTTCCTTCCTTCCTTCCTTTCTTTCTTTCTTTTTTCTTTTTCTTTCTTTTTCTTTCTTTCTTTTCTTTCTTTCCTTTTTCCTTCTATGCAAACCAACACCACAGCTTTAACAAAATGTTTGCAACCAAAACAGATGCATTTAAAACCAAATCCAAAGCAAAGGACAAAGACCCAGCCTGTGCTGCTTAGAGAACTTTTAAAAGGCATGTGCCCACAGTCATTCAAGGAGAGGGAAGAGGCCCCTCTGCCCCTCCCTACTATATATATAGAATTCCTGCTGGGGCTGGGCCAGAAATGAGAGCACTCTCTAAATACTGCAGAGAAATCCAAAGTGCCAAAGAGACACACAGGGCTGACACCTGACAGGATTATGACACTGACACCACCACTTTGATTCACCCCAAGTGAATACACAAACAGATAAGGGAGTAGGGAGGTAATACAGGAAGCTACTCTCTTTCCAGCTCAGAAGGTTGATGAAGCCCATATATGGTGACCAAGAAGCCCAAGGGAATCCCTCTAGCTGTGGATAGTGTGGCTAATGTGGTCATTCAGAATCGACACTGCATCAAGTGCAGCATTTTCCTGTACAAGCCCAAAACTCTGGATAGGATTTACAGGATCCAATGGGCCCATAGATAAAATGAATGGGGATAGCTACAGAGGCAAAGAGTCTTCACCCACCTTCTGGAACTTCTTCCATGACTGATGTATTGTAAGAGACTGTCAATGACCAAGGTTCATCATTGCTGCGGGATCCTGCCCACATGTCCTGCCAGTCACTCTCAGAGGGGGCCGAGTATAGCCCGTGACTGGGGTGAGACCTCGAGAGAACACGAAGAAGTTCATCAGTCGTGTGGAGGATGGGCAGACAGCACACCGCCTTTATAGCTTTTGAGAAGGAGGACGGTGAGTCTCAGGGAAAGATACCTACTCTGACAGACAGAGACTCTTTATGGTGTTTTAACAGATCGATTCTGCTTGTGTAACGAGAAGCTCCTGAGCAACCGTGACTCCATAGTCATGAGAAAGAAGGTTGATCCTGCGTCTTGTCTCAGATTTAAAAAGTGCTTCCCACGATGCTGGCCTGTCAAACATGGAATAGTGATGTGGTCTCGGTTTAACAGGCCAAAGTCAGAAATCAAGGGCAATCACCTGATGAAACCTCAAGGTCAGACCTTCCTCAAATTCCACCACCGTAGCTGGATGCTGGAAACCGTGTGTGCTACAACCATTCTGGACTTCAACCACACCTACAGAGTCTTGCAGGTAGAAGATACGCAGTCCCTTGTAAGTGAAAACTTGCCTGAAGACTTCCATGAGTGAAGGGCAGGGAGAGCTGAGGTGGGACAGGTACACAGCAAGCAGGGCATGGCTGGCCAGCCCCACCTGGACCCACCCACTCCCTCATCCTGTCTCTCAGGGACTGGTGTGTGGCCCACCACACGAGCCACACCCACCAACAAGGAGCACTAGTCCCACTCCTGAAGCTGGCTACAGGGTGCACGGGAGATCACTTCCTTTCCCCCCGCCTCTACTCCTGATTCAGGCAAGACTAGCTACAGGGACTCCATGTTTGGGAGAGAACTCCATTGCCTGCATTTTCTGGCAGCTGGATTCCCAAAGAGCTTCTCACTGCTGGAAGCTTTCTCCTCAGGTGGACTAGCAAGTGCAGAGTCTTGCCGTTCTTTCATCTATTTATAGCTCAGAGAAGCCACCCAGATGCCGATGTGTGATTCCAAAGCAGAAATCACTCAAATTCATGAAGATTCTCCCTCTGCCCTTATAATGGAGGCACATCATTGCGCACTCTTGTTGAAGCTTTTATACAAAGTGTTGACATTTCAGTGGATAAACAAACAATATGTCAACATGTATTTCAAGCTACGGAACTTGGAATACTCTACTTGAATTTAGCAGGGTTTAGGTATATGTGGATGTTGTCACTTCCTTCCTCCTCCCTCACTTCCTTCCTCATTTCCATCTCTGCATTCCCCTGCAATGAGCCACATGCATGTTACCGGGAAATATATAGATTTGAGACAGGTGTGGGTTCCCTGAATCCAAGGTCCAACACCACCGAGTGACCCCACACACATGAGCGTTCCAGCCTTAGGCAACTGGAAGGACAACAACAAAAGCAGAGAAAAACTGCATAAAGATTGCTATGTCGGATTAAATTTATAAGTACATTGTATAAGATTATATATAAATGGATGGATGGATGGCTAGATCGATGGATAAATGGATGGATAAATGGATGGATGGATAAATGGATGGATGGATGGATGGATAGATGGATGAATGAATACATGGAGTAACGAATAGGCAGCCGATGCATTGGATGGATGAATGGGATGTTCTGGATGGATGAATGGATAGATGATATACAGATATGTAGATGGATAAATGAATGGATGGATGGATGGATGCATGGATAGACAGATGATACTAGATGAATAGAGTCTGCAAGACAATGCATAATAGGTCAAAGACTTTTTTCATTCTTTTTTTGTTTTTTCTTTTTTAGTGATGAAGTCTCACTTGTCACCTAAGCTGGAGTGCACTGGTGTGATCATAGCTCATTGCAGCCTGGAACTCTTGGGCTCAAGCAGGTATTTGTCATCATGCTTAGATTTTTAAAAAAAAATTTTTGTAGAGATAGGGTCTTGCCGTGCTGCCCAGGCTGGTCTCAAACTTCTGGCCTCCAGTGATCCTCACGCTTTGGTCTCTCAAAGTGCTAGGATTACAGACATGAGCCACTTATTCTTATTCTAGTAAAGCCCGTTTCTAATTGAGTACATTCCTTTGCCATCCTGACTTTAGAAATTTTGTTGATATAATAATGAATAAAAACGGATAAATCCCTGTAGAAGTTAGAACTGATGACTTAGTGGAAGGGAGCTAAATATGAATCATAATATAGGCGGTACACTCCATGGTAGAAGGCCGCCGCGGCGCTTGCGCGGCTGTTCGCGGACCGCAGAGGCGCCCGATCTTTAAATACCACCGGTGGAACAAACCCATGCAAGAGTACGGCACCTGAATAAAGACCTGGAGCGCAGCTGGATACCGCTGCTAAGAGGTCCAGCGCCATCAGTACTGGCCCCGCCAGAGCCCACCGCCAAATGCCAACGCAACACCTTACGTGTGCTGCTTCGTTCCGGCCTCGCGGAACGGGATGAAGTTACAAAGCAGGTGTAGTTCTTTATACCAATCCTTTTCCCACTTATCTTCCTCCGATGTTGGAGCACAGGGGATGAGTTGACCCAGCTGCTGTGCTCAGAAATCTACCAATCACCATGTTTCCATGGAAGCCAAGCTTTCCACTGCCCTGCAGCATATACGCAGGATTCTCAGGCAAGCCCACTCCTGGGAAATGCACTACCCCTGTCAAGGGCTCCCCATTATAGAAGCTTCTGCAGGAAACCCCGTGTGTAGTCTTGGTTCTTGCACTGTGTTCCCATCTTCTCTCCACTAAAGTAGACTTGCACTGAGGTCTGATGACTCTCCTGGACTTTGCTGGCTCCCTTCCCATTTTCTCTTGCAGAATTTTCCCTAATAAATTACTTACACTCTTTTGTTAATAGGTTTTCTCAAAATAAAACTGCACTTAGCATCTGCTTGGAATACCAGGATTGACACAGGCACCATTGAGGAACTGTAGGTGCCCAGCTAATGGCCAGCACTAACTGTTGGACCTTTGAGTAAGGCCACCTTGGACCTTCTTGTGCAATTGATATGCCCATAAATTACAGTCATGTGAGATATTGAAGCCCTTGTGAATATTGGTAGGAATATAACACAGTACAGCCATTGTGGAAAACAGTGTGGTGGTTCCTCGAAACATTAGGAGTACAATTGGCCAGGCACGGTGGCTCATGCCTGTAATCCCAGCATTTTGGAGAGCGAGGCCATGGATCACCTGAGGTCAGGAGCTCCGGCACGGCCTGGCCAGCCATGGATGTCCCCGTCCCACCTCAAAAAGCACCAGCTGGCTGTAGTGGTGGGTGCCTGCATCCTGAAGCCACTCGGGAGGCTGAGGTGATGAACTTTGAACCTGGGAGACGAGGCTGCAGGAGCTTAATTGCCAATGCACTCCAACCTGGGCCACAGAGGAGACCCATCAAGAAAAAAAAGAAAAAGAAAAATTCACTATATGATGCAGCAATTCTACTCTTTGGTTATATACCCAAAAATGAAAGTGGTGGACTGTAGATCCTTGCAGCCACATTCAGAGTGGAATTATTTACAATGGCTAATACATGGAAACAACCCTCCAAGTGTCCATTGCACATGAATGAATAAACACAATGTTCATTTAACACAATGAAATACCATTCATCTTTAAAAATAAGGAAAATTCTGACACACGCTGTATATAACTCGATGAAACTGGCGACATCAGCTATGAAATGTCGTTCCGCAACACTGTATAATTCCATTTATAAGGAGGTACTTAGAGTAGCCGTAACTACAGACAGAGAGCTATCGTAATTTCCAGGACAGGGATGAGCGGAAAATGGGAATTCTTGTTTAATGTATATAAAATTTAAGTTTCTAAAGATGAAAAGAATTATGGAAGTAGGCGGTAATAAAGGTTGTACATTATAAGTGTATTTAATACTACCAAAATGTACACTTAAGAACGGGTGAGTTAGTCTGTTTTGCCATGCTGTAAAGGAATACCTGAGGCTGGCAACTTACAAAGAAGATGTCCGCCATCCCGCAACCCGCGCCCCAAAAAGTACACCGATGACCGCCTCTGGTTCTGTTCCGGACAAGACCAGCCTGGCAACATGGTGAAACCCTGTCTCTTCAAAAAAGACAACTATTAGCCAGGTGTGGTGGTGCATGCCTGTAGTCCCAGCTACCTGGGAGGCTTAGGTGGGAGGATGGCTTGAACCTGGGAGTTTGAGGCTGCAGTGACCTATAATCACACCACTGCAGCACTCTATCGTGGGTGATAGAGCCAGGCCTTGTCTTTCAAAAAAAAAAAAAAAAAGAGGTTTATTTGGCTCAAGGTTCCACAGGTTGTACATGCAGATTGTACATGCATGATACTCAGTGCATCTGGCAGGGCTTCTGGTGAGGGCCTCAGGAAACTTGGCATACCTGTCGGTAGAAGGT
Source organism: Papio anubis (assembly GCF_008728515.1). NCBI lineage: Eukaryota > Metazoa > Chordata > Mammalia > Primates > Cercopithecidae > Papio > Papio anubis. The sequence goes on along the minus strand of NW_022162750.1, from coordinate 82,042 downwards.
GAAAAGAGAGAACAGTGGTAAGTACATGATACAGAGAGACAGAGAGAGAGGGAGGAAGAGAGAGAGAAAGAGAGAGAGAGAAGGAGGTGCCAGCTCCTTGAAACACCCAGCTCTTGTGTGAACTAACAGAATGAGAACTCCCTCAGTCACCATGGGGAGGGCACCAAGTCATTCACAAGGGATCCACCCACATGACCCAAACACCTCCTGCCAGACCTCACTTCCAACAATGGGGATCACATTTCACCATGAAATTGGAGGAGACACACATCCAAATCCTATTAGATGGTAAATTTTATATTGTATTTTAGCACAATTTTAAAAAGAAAAAAAAAAAAAAATCATAGCCAGATGAAAGAGCCCAGGAAAAATCAGTAAAGTAAACTTGCACCCAATGCATAGAAGTGTAATTGTTTTAAAGTGACTCATCGCTCTGGAGTGGCCTGTCATACAGCAGCCAGGACAAACACCAGATGGGCCACTCAGATGATCCGCAGCACGAACAAACCAGCAGCCGAGCAGCCAAACCATAATCCCAAACCGGAGACAAGAGGACCTCAACGGCCAAAACAATAACGTACTAATAATAATCGAACTCATGGTTCTGCAGGCTGGCTCAGGTATAAAGGGAAGACATGACCAACCCAGCACGTGCTGAGGATCGCTGCCTGGGTTCTGAGCTGAGCAAGCATTCCTGCGCCAGACTGTCTTTCCATAACCTACTCCTGTCGACCTGATTGTTTAGTATAGTGTCATCCTATGCCTGCGTTCACACTTTGATTTAGCCCTGCATGTCCCACCATTGATCCTGTTCTCGCCTCTAACTGGGCCATTTAATGTCCACCCATTCCCAGCCCCTTTACCAATGTATATTCAGACTCTGGCTTTTAATTAAATATTCAGTTGGGCACAGTGTTCACACCTGTAATCCCACACTCGAGAGGCCTAGGCAGGAGGATTGCCTGAGGCCAGGAGTTTGAGACCAGCTGGGGCAACATAGTAAGATCCCCAGGTCTACAGAAAATAAAAATACTAGCTGGGTGTGGTGGTGCCTGCCTGTATTCACAGTTACATGGGAGGGTGAGGCTGGAGGATGGCTTGAGCCCAGGAATTCCAGGCTGTAGTGAGCCAGGAGTGAGCCATGCAGCCTGGAACTCCTGGGCTCAAACCATCCTCCAGCCTCACTCGACCTCCCAAGTAGCACTTGTACCACTGTGCACCAGCCTGGGTATTAGAGGGTGCCTTTGTTCCTAGGGGCTGGGGCTGGGGGCTGTACCAAAATAAAATGTAAAGCAAAAAGACAAGGTTCACCCTCTCCCAAAACATCTTTGCTGTTCCCTGCTGATCTCCCAAATCTGACCTTGGCCTACTCACCTCCCTCATTCTGGTCCTAGGTTTCCACTCTTCTTTACTCTTCCAATTTCTACTGTAGCCCCCAGCAACCTTGGCACCAAGAAATTGTCATCACAGCTGAATCCTTGGGGCCGAACCCAGCCCGGCTGTTTCATTGTTTCCTTCTCAACATTGCACTCCCTTCTGCCACCTGAAGTCTGCTCCTCTCCTTCTTTCTCTTCTTTTTTCAGATGAAGTTTTTGCTCTGTTGCCCAGGCTGGAATGCAATGGCATTATCTCAGCTCACTGCAGCCTCCCTACCTCCTGGGTTCAAGCAATTCTTATGCCTCAGCCTCCTAAGTAGCTGGGATCACAGGCACCTGCCACCACGTCCCCCTAATTTTTGTATTTTCAGTAGAGACAAGACTGCCTCACCCATGTTGGCTAGGCTGCCCTCGAACTTGACCTCAGGTGATCCACTCCACCTCGGCCTCCTCCCACAGTGCTAGGGATTGGCAGACATGAGCCACTTTGTCCGGTCCTGAAGGCTGTCTTCTAAGGCCCTCCTGAATCCCCCACTGTTTGTTCCTGTGTTCTCACAGCTAACCTGCTTTCCAGCACATCAAGATGTCACTTACTGAGAATTTCAGCTTCTGCCAGTCAGTGCTAGGTTCCGATGCAGGCACCTCCGCCTGACCCTGCTACAGAAGGGCAGCACTCCTGACGCAGTGACTGCTTCCCTCCAAAGGGGTTATCACTCAGACTTTCCTAAGGCGGATGATTATGCCCAGCTACAAAAATTCCCATTGACTTGCTTAACTCTTTTGATGGAAGGCTTGCAATCTGAAACTGCTGTCGGTAAGAATGCACTTGATTCATGGAGAGAGGCATTTTTTATTTGGGAAAAAAAGTAAATCCCTTTTCTGCACTCCAGCAAATGAAAAGTCCATACTATTAAAACAGCACAAGAAAACTAGCCTTAGGAGGATTTTATCATTTTAAATTATGAAATAGTATGTGATAGAGGGTATAAGATTAGCCATTATAGATATTTCTTTTGATGTTTGCCATTCAGGCTGGGAGCTATAGCCCACTGCAGCCCTCCAAACCCCTTGAGAGCTCAAGCATTCTTCCCATTAGCCTCCTGAGTAGCTGGGATTACAGGCAGGCCACTCACTACTTATTTCCGTATTATTTTTGAATTTTTGTAGCGACAGGATTTGCTGACGCTGGCTAGGCTGGTCCTCAACTCCTGACTCCCAAGTGATTCGCCTTATCTTGGCCTCCCCAAAGTGCTGGGATTACAGGCATGAGCCACCGCTACTTAACCTATAAATACTTTGATCCTAAAACTCTAAAACACACTGCAGGCACAAGCCACCAAGCCAGCTAAATTTTGGTTTGTTTTGTTTTAGAGACAGGTTTTCTACTATGTTGGCTAGGCTGGTCTCTCGAACTTCGAATTTTATGGATCTAGTTTTACTCTGGCTCTCCTAGTGTTGATTATATGTATGAGCTTACTGTGTTTTGCCTCTCTTTAGATTCGGTAATGGAAGCATATTGTTTTGTTTTGATGTGGCATTACTATATTTTGTTACTTTGTTTAAAATCTGGAGTGCACCCTTTGGCTCACTGCAACCTCCCACCTCTTGTGTTCAAATCCATCTCCCGTCTCAGCCTCCCTGAGTAGCTGATTAGAGGCGTGGACACCATGTCCAGCTAATTTTGTATTTTGGTCCGCCATGCTGGGCCAGGCTGGTCTCAACTCTGGACCCCGTGAGTGATCCACCCGCCCTACTCCCAGCGCTGGGATTACAGGCGCGAGCCACTGCACTTTAACTTTGTCGATCTGTTGTTTATTGTCGACCTCCAAAATTCGCATCATTGTTTAGATAACCACATCGCACACGTAATCCAGATGTTTATACCACCATTTCTCCTTCCTTCTTCCTTTCTCTTTCCCCTCCTTTTCTCCTTCCTCCTTCCTCCGATCCCTCCCCTTCCTCCCTTTTCTAAGCGAAAACGCTGGAGTCGACGACGACAGTTTGATCCGACGTGAGATCCTTCGATGACTTCCGGAGATTTGTTCATGATGATGGATGATGGATGTCTGATGAAGATCGATGGTCCCCAAAACTCTAACTCCTCATGACCCTCCCATCCCCAGCCTGTAAAGTGTAGGGTTTATGGCATGAGTCACTTTAATTCAACTCTACATTTTCTTATATACTGCTACTATATTAGAAATTCTGTATTTCTGAAATAATGATTTAAATAATCTAGTCTACAACTGACAAGTGAATAAGCTTGAGATTTTCCAAAAAAAGGAGGTAACTGTGCCTCCTGGTCCTCTGTAGATGTGGAATGATGAGTGAATATGTACATTTCTTATTTATATGTACAGCAAATTTGACTTTTCTAAATGTAATTTTGTGGTAAAAGATAATATAATATTACCATAAAAAATATTTTTTTTTTTTAAGATGGAGTCTTGCTCTGTCACCTAGGCTGAGCACAGTGGCGTGATTTTGGCTGACTGCAACCTCTGCCTCCCTGGCTCATGAAATCTCCTGCCTCAGCCTCCCGAGTAGCTGGGACTACAGGCACCCATCACTCATGCCCAGCTAATGTTTGTATTTTACTAGAGGATGGGGCTCCCCACCTCCATGTTGGCCAGACTAGTCTCAATCTCTGACCTCAGGTGTGATCCGCCCGCCTTGGCCTCCCAAAGTGCTGGGATTACAGGCGGAGCCACCACGCCTGGACTAGAAAGAAATTTTATGTTTATATCTAAGTATCTCTTTGGAATCAATAATAATGCTGATCATATGTAATGTGGAAATCAACCAACGCAAGGCCAAGCCTACCACACCCTCTCACACTGCAGGCAGAGCACTGATTTGAGCGTTGATCCGCCTGATCTGGTCGCCGCTGCCGCTCGGCGTTTGCCGTTTGCGTTTGCCTGTTGATTTGCCGCTGCCGTTTTGATCGATGATGTCGATTGCAAGCAATCCTCCCTCTGCTTTAGCCTCCGGAACAACCAGGACATCTCTGCTTCTCTTGGTTTTTCTCCTCACAGTCACAAGACAGCAGCGTAGCTCCAGTCATCAACATCACACAGGAATCTTAAAACTGAAAGAAAGTATCTAAAGCAAAACTGAATTTTCTTCAGCAGGTTCCTTTTACACATGTTTTCCCTTTTTAAAGGCAGAGAGAAGGGAAATATTTTCAAGTTTTCCTTTTGACTCATTTGGTAGATTCTGCGTCACATGTCCATGCGGACAAGGGAAAGTTAGGAAAGCTAGGAATCTAGCTGCATTAGTCCATCTTCGTATTGCCTCTCTAAAAGAACTACCTGAGACTGCAATTTACAAAGGAAAGAGTTTTAATTGACTCACAGTTCTGCCTTACGATGTCCCTGGTGACACTCTACAGTCAGCGGCAAGTGTTTTTTAGCTGTAGCCGTGCCACATCCACATGGCAAGTGACAAGTTATATGGCTTAGAAAGCAAGCCACCTCAAACCCATCAAAATCCTTTGAGAACCCCACCCACCACAAGAATAGATGGGGAAACTAATTCCAGGATCCAATCCTACTCCTCCCACTAGATCCCCCTTCTACATGGGATTTGCACCATGAGATTTGGCGTGGAGACATGGTGAGCTTAACTTCATATCACTTAGCAAAGAGGAGTTCTATATATACTTTGTTAATAGTTGTTGCTATTTGCAAGGATCTAAATATAAGTAATCCTAATTAATCTAAAGGTTTCCTATTTATTAGTCATATACAATTTCTTTCTTTCTTCTTAACTGACCTGTCTGTCCATCTGTCTGGCGTCCAACCAACCATCCATCTCTTTCTCCTCCTCCCTCCTCCTCCTCCTTCTCCTTCTTTCACTCTTGCCAGCTTTCGAGTGCAACGGCTCACCGCGCAACCCTCCACCTTGCCCAGCCCGGTGCCTCGTTACCGCGCTTCGCCACTTTTGCACGGTTTCACCATGTTGGCTTCGCATCATTCAAACCCTGACCTCAGTGATTTCCCAGCCTGCGTGGTTCACGCCTGTAACTCAACACTCTGAGGCCAGCGGGTAGGATCACCTGATAATACCTGTGGGAGTTTGGAGAGACCAGCCTGCCAACATGGTGTCCCCGCCTCTACTAAAAATACAAAAAATTAGCCACAGGCATAAGTATAGACACCTGTAACCTGCCTACTTGGGAGGCTGAGGCAGGACAATTGTTTTTGAATCTGGGAGGCAGAGGTTGCAGTGAGCTGACGGTGACCAGTGCACTCCAGCCTGGGCAACAAGAGTTTTAAACTCCATCCCCAAAATAAATAAACAAAACAAATAAATAAATAAAATACAAATAAAGTAGAAGTTTCAGATGCATCTTGTAACAGGAAGCTTTTATGTAGTAGCCTGGAATTCAGGGGCTGATGGGCCTCAAAAGCTACTCTTGAGTGTCACCTTCCTGCCAGTGGGAAGATGGAGGCATGGAAGTTAAACCCCTGAATTTCTTTCAGTAAATGAGGCAGAAATTGCAACATATTACTTTGCTCCAGTTCCACCCCAGCAGGTCAAATCTCTAAAGTGAAACAGGGCTGGAAAACGCAGTCCCAAGCCGGGACACAAGGTCCAAGTTACAACCATAGCAATAGATGCAGAAGAGTCTCGCTGCAGCCTGATCTCACCACACCATGACTGGCATAGACAAACTATGATCCATAAATTACTGGTGGGATGAGCCGACATTCCTCTCCTGAGATCAGCTGACGAGATCCCACCACCCGCACCTCAACATGAGACTCAGCCAGAAAAGTGGAGGGATTACAGGTGGAGGGTGGCTAACAGGCCGGACGAGAGAGACGAATCTGATAGTTAGAAAACATAAATTTAGGCATTATGTCTCTGCTTTGGTTTTATTACTGTGTGTCTGACATGTTTAATTCTATGTGAGTTTTCAGGACCAGACTCTGTCCTCTGAGGACAAGGACTTTGTTGATGACATCCCTTTGCCCCCCACCTCTCCCTGTGGCTTCATGCTTGAAACACTGGAGGTGTCCCATGTTTGCTAATGGCCAGAACGTACAAGGTTGAGGTTTCCTGACCATAGCCCTGGGCACTGTATCTACCCACACCAAGAAGAACAAGGAATTGGTGATCAGGGTGCTCCATGGTTTTAACCATTGAGCCAACTTAGACCAATGGTTGAGGACAGAAACAGAGTGATAATAAAGTGAGCACACGTGGCTATAGTTATTGCAACATTGAGTTGATATCAACGTCCTCGTCCTCTGTGTTCTGAGTCAGTTCTATGCGTATGTATTGAAATTTTCTCTGCTTCCCACTCTCCTGTGGTGTATACACTTGGTACATTGCTCTGTATAACTCAGTTATGTTGTCAAAATAACTAACTGTGTATATATCACTTCTCTTTCCTTGAGAATTTAGGATCCTCAACATCAAGGGACATTTATTAATCTTATTTTGTTCCAGCATCTTTTGTAATGCCTAGGAGGAAGGGTTTATTTTTTTTTAACATTGAGAAAACTAAAAGAAAAAAGAGTTTGCTTATGTTGACTTAATACATCTTTCAAAACTCCTGACATGACTGGTCCATTATATAAATCTTACTCACCATGACTTCTGGGCAATACGCAACACTACTGAATTTATAGATTAAACACATATTTACTGAGCATCTGTTATGCACAATAAAGTCATCTACTACACAGCAGGGAGTAGTTCAAATGCAAAGTGACTCCGTGCAGCGAAGGCATTATCTAACACTCCTAATTATGGGAATATGGACCCTTTTTCTATTTAAAGTAGAATTTAGCGATTAGTGAGATTTTACGGGAATTTCTACGAAATAGTGAGCTTTCTACAATTAGCCATAACCAAGTAGATGGTGAATGATCACCTGAACAGAATATTACTCAAGGGAGGTAAAGGTCAGTTTCTGGAAAAGTCTCTTCCAAAACAAAGTTTCCATAATTATAAGGGGAAAAGGGTCATTCTTTGGCTATATTCTATAGGAACTAAACTTACACTACCTTGTTCAACCATTGGTAAAGACTTTGACCATTCCTAAGGAGTTGAAATACCAAGATAATTTTTTTTGGGGGGGGACAGAGTCTCACTCTGTCATCCAGGCTGGAGTGCAGTGGCGTGATCTCGGTTCACTGCAACCTCCCTCTCCTGGGTTCAAGTAATTCTTATGCCTCAGCTTCCTGAGTAGCTGGGATTTCAGGCATGGGCCACCATGACTGGCTAATTTTTGTATTTTTTGGTAGAGATGGGTTTCACCACGTTGGTTCGGGCTGGGATGGTCCCGAACTCCTGACCTCAAGTGATCCACCCACTTGGGCCTCCCAAAGTGCTGGGATTACTGACATGAGCGACTGCGTCCAGCCAATACCAGGATAATGTGATAGTGATAGTGTGTTTAGGGTCTAAGAATGCTCTAACTTTGTCCAATGCCCTAATCACTCATCACGGTGATATAGAAGTTAAGAAGAAATTACTTAGGCAGATAATGAGGGTACAGGAGTCCTTGATAAGGTTTTCCTTTTTAATGAAAAGCAGCATCAAAATCTTTTTTTTTTTTTTTTTTTTTTGAGATGGAGTCTCACTCTGTCGCCCAGGCTGGAGTGCAGTGGTGCGATCTGGGCTCACTGCAACCTCCACCTCTGAGGTTCAAGCGATTCTCCTGCCTTAGCCTCCTGAGTAGCTGGGATTACAGGCATCCGCTACCACACCTGGCTAATTTTTTTGTATTTTTAGTAGAGATGGGGTTTCATCATGTTAGCCAGGATGGTCTTGATCTCCTGACCTTGCGATCCGCCTGCCTTGGTCTCCCAAAGTGCTGGGATTACAGGCATGAGCCATCATGCCCAGCCTCCTCTTCCTATAAAACCTCTGCTCCTAAACTCCTCGTGTGTGTCCATGTCCTAAATTTCTTGGTGCAAGACGACAAACCGCAGGTATTTACTCCAGACAACAACGCTGCTTCAATGGTGAGTTTCAGAAGGAGATGTCCTCACTTGAGGGGCAAAGCCAAAAAAAAGAAAAAAAAAAAAAAAGAAGAAAAAAACAAAAACAACATGACTAAGAATAGCTGGACCTAGGTCCTAGACCCCAATTCAGAGCTCGGATAAGCTCTATTGAACAAGTTAAAACATTTTTCCTAAATTCTTAGGTATTAACTTCTTCACATTAGAGCCCAATTTCCTATACCTGCCAGTCCCAATGGAGAATCAGAGGACATATTCATGAAGATTGTCAGTGCTGGCCGGGCGCGATGGCTCATGCCTGTAATGCCAGCACTTTGGGAGGCCAAGGTGGGTGGATCACGAGGTCAGGAGATCAAGACCAGCCTGGCCAACATGGTGAAACCCCATCTCTACTAAAAATACAAAAAAAATTAGCCAAGTATGATGGAGCACGTCTGTAGTGCCAGCTACTTGGGAGGCTGAAGCAGGAGAATTTCTTGAACCTGGGAAGCAGAGGCTACAGTGAGCTGAGATGAGATCACGTCACTGCACTCTAGCCTGGGCGACAGAGTGGGACTCTGTCTCAAAAAAAAAAAAAAAAAAAAAAAAAAAGATTGTCAGTGCTGGCCAGGTGCAGTGGCTCATACTTGTAGTCCAAGCACTTTGAGAGGCCGAGGCAGGTGGCTTACCTGAGGTCAGGAGTTCAAGACCAGCCTGGCCAACATAGTGAAACCCTGTCTCTACTAAAAATACAAAAATTGGGCTGGGTGCGGTGGCTCATACCTATAATTCCAGCATTTTGGAAAGCCGAGGTGGGCACATCACGAGGTCAGGAGATCAAGACCATCTTGGCCAACATGGTGAAACCCTATCTATACTAAAATACAGAAAAATTAGCTGGGCATGGTGGTGCATGTCTGTAATCCCAGCTACTTGGGAGGCTGAGGCAGGAGAATCACTTGAACCCGGGAGTTGGAGGTTGCAGTGAGCCAAGATGCACCACTGCACTTTAGCCTGGGCAATAGAGTGAGACTCCATCTCAAAAAAATAAAAATAATAAGGAGACGTTCAGAGGCTGCAACCTAGAAACACAACCTAGGGTTGGCAACAGGCAGACACTTCATCAAGTTGTAAAATGCATTCTAATGCAAAAGGAGAAGAATAGGTGGACAGCTGACAGGTACGCTGTGCCCTGGCTGTGCTCCGGAAGGCCCTGCTGGGCACATTTAACAGGTTGCAGCCAAGAAACAAGAGACGGGCCACATAAAGCAACTTTCTTCAGCAAATGTGGCCGGTCAGTGGGTTGCAATGCAATTCCCTGAGATTCTTCCCCTACTCTGAATGTGGAAGGGTATAAAGGGGAATGAAATAGTGTCCCTCCAGCCTAAGCTCATGGGCCAAGCCTGATGATATGGAATGTAGTAGATATAAATGCAAACTTCTTCACTTTAGTTCTAAAAACAATTGCACAAATATCAAACAGGGAACTCAGCTTTGACTCGTTGGTTTTGACTGGCTCAACAAAGGTTTTTTATTCAGATGTTTAGTTGTGTAGAGACCTGCCTTATTGTCCATGGGCCAGAAAAGTTCAGATTTAAATGCTATATTTAAAAGGAACACAGGAAGCTTACATATTGTTTAGAAGACATTAATAAATGGTATAGGAAATTGAACTAGCAAGTGACTAGTTTTTTAATCTTTAATATTCCAGGATTTCAAGTTTGTGAAAATATAGCTTAAAGGAATGTGGGGCCTGGCATAGTGGCTCATACCTGTAACCCCAGTGCTCTGGGGGGCTAAGGTGGGAAGACCACTTGAGCCCAGGAGTTCAAGACCAGCCTGGGCACATAGCAAGACCTCATCGCTACAAAAATTTTTTTAAAATAGCTAGGCCTGGTGGTGTGCACCTGTATCCCAGCTACTCAGGAGGCTAAAGCAGGAGGATCACTTGACCCCAGGGGTGGGAGGCTGCAGTGAGTTATGATCATGCCACTGCACCCCAGCCTGGGCAACAAGCAAGATCCTGTCTGTAAATAAATAAATAAATAAATAAATAAATAAATAAATAAAATAGAAATAAAAAATAAAGGGGCTTGGGGTTGTCGAATTCCTACCATATTCTAAGCACTATAGTATATGATGCTGTGGCTATGTTCCCCAGTTTGATCATTCTGGTCATTGTTCCCATTTCACAGATGAGGAAACCAGGGCTTTGAGAGGCTAGGCAGTTTTCCTACTCACGCAGCTAATGAACAGCATATCTTGTTTCTGCTCAATTCAATTCCACAACATCAAGCATGTCACATTCTGTGATTCTAAGATTCTTTGCTTTAATGGTCCTATAAATGATTCTTTTTTTTTTTTTTTTTTTTTTTTTTTGAGACGGAGTATCACTGATACCCAGGCTGGAGTGCAGTGGTGCTACATCTCACTGCAACCTCTGCCTCCCAGGTTCAAGTGATTCTCCTGCCTCAGCCTCCTAAGTAGCTGGGATTACAGGCACACGCCACCATAGCCAGCTAATTTTTGGATTTTTTGGTAGAGATGGAGTTTTGCAATGTTGGCCAAAGTGGTCTTGAACTCCTGACCTCAGGTGATCTACCCACCTCAGCCTTCCAAAGTGCTGAGATCATAGGTGTGAGCCACCATGCCCAGCCCCTGTGAATGATTCTAAAGTTGCAGTGTTCACAGACTGCATAGAATGGCTGTGCAGGAATAGAAAGGTTGCAAAGGAGGACAGAGAATATGAGATGGTAGAAGGAACAGAGAAATTACAAAAGCGGTCATTCATTGGGTCCCCTGCCCCCGAAATGAAACATTCTCCCTCCCTCCCTCCCTCCCTCCCTTCCTTCCTTCCTTCTTTCCTTCCTTCCTTCCTTCCTTCCTTCTTTCCTTCCTTTTCTTTTCTTTCTTTCTTTCGACAGTCTTGTTCTGTCACTCAGACTGGAGTACAGTGGCACGATTTTGGCTCACTGCAATTTCTGCCTCCCGGGTTGCAGTGATTCTCTTGCCTCAGCCTCCCGAGTAGCTGGGATTACTGGCACGCACCACCACTTCCAGCTAATTTTTTGTGTTTTCAGTAGAGTCAGGGTTTCACCATGTTGGCCAGGCTGCTCTCGAACTCCTGACCTCAGGCCATCCACCCGCCTGGGCCTCCCAAAGTGCTGAGATTACAGGCATGAGCCAACGCGCCTGGCTTTCTCTGCATTTCTGCCAGGCAGCCATGTGACCTGAGAAGAGCTCCCTTGTGAGATAGGATTTTTCTCATTTCCTGGCTCCTAATTTAATAGAAATGTCTAAACTAGTTGGCTGGCTCTGCCTGAAGTGGGTGGAGTGGGGACGAAAAGGTAGAATCAATCACTCCATTTGAAACTGCATCTGCTGAAAAGATGTCACGAAGAGGTGGGTAGGACCAGAATTCTGTTTACCCAAGCACTTCTCACTGTAACCTCTGCCTCCCAGGTTCAAGTGATTCTCCTACCTCAGCCTCCTAAGTAGCTGGGATTACAGGCACACGCCACCATACCCAGCTAATTTTTGGATTTTTTGGTAGAGATGGAGCTTTGCAATGTTGGCCAAAGTGGTCTTGGTTCCTTGGTTTCCTGGGAACCGCTGGCCCATTTTTTGTTTCTTGGCTGCAACCTGTTAAAGATGCCCAGCAGGGCCTTCCAGAGCCTGGCCAGGGCACTGAGTCCCTGCCAGCTGTCCGCCGATTCTTCTCCTTTTACATTAGAATGCATTTTACAACTTGATTAAGTGCCTGCCTGTTGCCAATGCTAGGCTGAGTTTCTAGGTTGCAGCCTCTGAAAGTTTCCTTATTAAAGGCATTTACAAAATAATATCCTAGTGGAGAGCTGCCAGGAGTTATTTGAAATTCCAGTTATTTCCATGGGACAGTCAATGTAAGTTTTCCCCAGCTGGAATTCATTTGGCTGGAAAACAGAGTCCTTGATACACACTTGTAAAAGTAATTTATTTAATATTTGTGGGTTTTTTTTTAACTTTTTATTAATTTTTTTTTATTTGTACAGATTCATGGGGTACAAATGTGATTTTGTTACATGCATAGATTGCATAGTAAGGTCAGAGCCTTTTGGGTATCCATCACTCAAATAACATACATTGTATCCATTATCTGCCCTCCCTCTCACCCTCTCACCCTTCTCAGTCTCCATTTTCTATCATTCTACACTCTATGTCCATGTTTAAATATTTATAATGAAAGGAACTGCAATTGTGATTCAGCTCTGATGTGTGTGGCAGAGACCTTACCTGTGTCCTAGCTACAAATGAAAGCTGCAGAATCTATCAGTTCTTGGTCATTTGCAGTGCTAGATCTCAGGAGGCAGATGAGTTCTGCAATGAGCTCACACTTCCTTGGATGTTTAAGATCATTGCACAGGCTGAGCATGGTGGCTCATATCTGTAATCCAACACTTTGAGAGGCTAAGGTGGTTGAATCACTTGAGGTCAGGAGTTTGAGATCAGTTTGGCTGATATGGTGAAACCCTGTATCTACTAAAAACACAAAAATTAGCCAGGCTTGGTGGCACATGCCTGTAGTCCCGGCTACTTAGGAGACTGAGGCACAAGAATCACTTGAGCCCCAGAGACAGTGATTGCAGTGAGCCGAGATAGCGCCACTGCACTCGGCCTAGGCGACAGGGCGAGACTCCATCTCAAAAACCAAGAAACAGGCCAGGCGTGGTGGCTCACGCCTGTAATCCCAGCACTTTGGGAGGCCGAGACGGGTGGATCACAAGGTCAGGAGATCGAGACCATCCTGGCTAACATGGTGAAACCCCGTCTCCACTAAAAATACAAAAGAAAATTAGTTGGGCATGGTGGCGGGCGCCTGTAGTCCCAGCTACTCAGGAGGCTGAGGCAGAAGAATGGCGTGAACCCTGGAGGAGGAGGAGGTGCAGGGAGGCCAGAGTGCACCACTGTACTCCAGCCTGGGCGACAGAGTGAGACTCCATCTCAAAAAACAAACAAAAAAAGAGACAAAAAGATCATAGTATGAAATGATATGTCTGAGACTTGAAAGAGGTAGTAAGGTTTCATTAACATCCTGACATTTAATCTTTCTCTAGTTTCCTAGTTAATATTGACAGTAAAGGCCAGGCATGGTGGCTCAAGCCTGTAATCCCAGCACTTTGGGAGGTTGAGGCAGGCGGATCACCTGAGGTCAGGAATTCAAGACCAGCCTGGCCAACATGGCAAAACTTTGTCTCTACTAAAAGTACAAAAATTAGCCAGGTATGGTTGCGGGCGCCTGTAATCCCAGCTATTCAGGAGGCTGAGGCAGGAAAATCGCTTGACCCCGGGAGGTGGAGGTTGCAGTAAGCTGAGATTGCGCCATTGCACTCCAGCCTGGGTGACAAGAGTGAGACTTTGTCTCAAAAAAAAAAAAAAAAAAAAAAAAAAAAAAAATGCCAGTAAAATGAAGTGTTAAATAACAATTTTGCTTAAATAGATGCTACTGTGTGCTCAGAGTTTTGGCAGAGATCACAAAGGCCAAGACAGGTATGAAATGTGTCAAAGACACAAACATCCTTAATTAAGGGCCCAGACCATGCTCAGGACATGCTAAGAGATGCCAAACCGCTTCAGCCAGCACTGGTCCTGTGACAGGCTGCTTATATAGCAATGGATTAAGAAGGGTATGGAGGATTTCTCTGGAGAGACTTGTTAGTATGCCATATCTCCGCTCCCTATGGGAGCCTCAGGGCAAAAGAGGGGGCTAGAAGAAAGCCATCTGGGGGTATTCTGTGTGGCTCGGGGGTTGGAACATCATAGGGAACTAGGCATCTGACTCGCTTGTTACTGAGCTGCAGAAAGGGGCTTGCGCTCTCACACCTGGCTGTCAGTCAGAGAAGGAGCTCTGCCAGAATGGCCTGTATGTCTAGAGTAGGCAGCCTCCCAAAGTGCTGGGATTATAGGCATGAGCCACCACACCCGGCCTGAGTTTTTACATATGGGAAAACTGTTAGCACAAACTGTCATGCCTGCTTCCTGCCACCTAAAAACATTCTCATGAGTCACTGAAGGGGTAAAATATTCTAACACTTAGGCCATCTTAGTCTCAATCTCACAATGTCCCTGTTGTACTCTTATAATGTTACATAACACTGGAAATGTTCTGTTCAGAGTGTTAAATTCAATACCCTGTCACTGATTTCTTTAAGAAATATAATACAGTTTTATAGCTAGTGATAGCACTGGTGTGCAGAAAAACATACTGTAGTCATATATTTTCTTTCTCATACCCTCAAATTTCTGGAGAAACATAGTCTGCCTATTTAAAAAGAAATGCAGAATTCTGCATTTGGTTGAAATAAGCCACTTTTTCATGTCAAGAGATTTTATAATTCCTGAATGTCATGTACAAATGGCAGAGAGTTACTCCCACAGCTCCCCTGCCAAGCCCTCTCCTGCAGTAGATGAGATGTATCATTCCTTTTCTTATCTTGTATACAGAGTTGGCCACTGACAACTTATAATAGCTCCAGCTGACATGGGTTTCTCATATCTGGCCAGACATTCATCCCTCTTTTCCTTTTCATATGTAGTGGTCTTAAGACAGGTATCCAAATTCGTTGACGTTTCTAGCCATCAGGTCCGGAACATGAGCTGATCTTAAGGAATCACTTCTCAAAAATAAAATATTGCAGAAGTGATGCATGACATTCAGAACTAAATCATAAAAGACAATACAGCATCAGCTTGGAATCATTTGGAACCTTTGTTCTCAGATCCAAGCCACCATCCTGGATCTCAGGCCACATAGACAAAACTCATCAGTGATCTGACCAAAGCATGGCTCAGACCACAACTAGCATCACCCATCAGGCATGGGACTAAGGAAGCCTCAGCTGTGGTTTGACTACAACTCCATGAGAGACCCTGAGTGAAAACTGCCCAGCTGAGCCCAGCAACATGGGAGATTATGAAACAGAATCACTGCTGTTGTATGCAACAAAGTGTATGGTGGTTTGTGACACAGCTGTAGGAAATCATCACACTATCAAGATGCACTATTAAAGATACTTTAAGAATGCTCGTGCTCTTTGAACACGGTTTCTGTTCTGGTCATATATCCTATAATATAGAACCCAAAATTTGGAGAAAATTGTTTTATAGAGATTTTTTAACAGTAAAATATTGGGAAAAAAGAGTTTCTCTATGTTTGTACCACAAACCCATTCTAAAGCCATATAATGAGCTATGATGATGCCATTAAAAAAAAATATGTATATATATGCTCTAGGATTTCTGGTCTAGACAAATGACATATTCATAGCTTTCTGTTCCTCCCCATTAAGTACAACTGTAAACTCTGAAAACAATGTAAGAGGCAACCAAAGAAAAACTCTAAAAGGTGGAAAGAGGAAAGCAAACTGATTTAGTATCCCAGCACTGAAGGTAAATCACAGTAGCAGGGTGTCTTATGTTCCCCAACCCAGTACAAGGCAACTTAGACCTGTATTTCTCAACCTCCAACCAAACATCAGATGGCAGCCTGGGTAGACTGATTCTTTCCTGGGATTGAACTGAAGTCCTATGGGCCACACCAGGTGAGGATGGCATGACTGCAGGGGGGCTGATCAAGTGACCTGTTAATAAATGGCCAAGGAAAGAACTGACTTTTGCCTTGGGCTAGAGACTCCCCCTCCCCATTGAGAGATATTGGGACAGAGAAGTGGCACTGGAAGAAGAGACCCTTCATAATAAACAACCCAGCTCAGGAAGCTCTTTTGCCTCCTGGACGTGAGACTATCCTTCACCACTTAGAGACGTTGGGGAACTGTGGGGAAACAGAAGGAGGAATCTAACCACAAGAAGTGTCTCTGGTCCAGGAAACATTCCTGGACCCTCATGAGAAGGGGACATGCCACCAGTGCAGTACTCAGCCAGGGAAGCTTCTTCATGCCCAAGGCCTGAGACTCTTCTACCAAGAGACACTGAGTAGTCCATCCTGAGGAAGCCCTTTTCATCCCCTCAGGCAACACTGGCAAGAACAAGAGGGATCTCAGCAGCACCAGATAAAGCAAAAAGAATAAAATAATACCACAAAAGCTCTAAAACTCAAACTGTCATTGGAACCACAGCCCACAAAAGTAGGCCAGGACCCATGTCTAAACCTCAATAAGGTGGTATCCTGCTAAAATGAAAGATTAAAGCTAGACCCCAGAGTTTTCTAGTATAACAGACAAACTGGCTAGGATATTATAGAAAATCACTCATTACATTAAGAACTATTAGAAAAAATGCAACCTGAATGAGAAAATACAGTCAACTGATAACAATAGTGATGTGAATCCAATGTTTCAATTATCTGATAAGGATTCTATAGCTGTTGTCATAAAAAATGTTCAGTTACCAGTGACAAATTTTCTTGAAACAAATGAAGAAATATAAATTCTCAGCAAAGAAATGGAAGTTATGAAAAGGAATATGTATTAGTTCATTTTCATACTACTATGAAGAAATACTTGAGACTGGGTAATTTATAAAGGAAAGAGGTTTAATGGACTCACAGTTCCGCATGGCTTGGGGGGGCCTCACAATCATGTTGGAAGGCAAGGAGGAGAAAGGCATGTCTTACATGGCAGCAGGCAAGAGAGAGTGTGCAGGGGAACTGCCCTTTATAAAACCATGAGATCTCATGAGACTTATTTACTGTCACAAGAACAGCATGGGAAAAACCTGCCCCCATGATTCAATTTCTTCCCACTGGGTCCCTCCCATGACACATGGGGATTATGGGAGCTACAATTCAAGATGGGATTTAAGTGGGGACACAGTCAAACCGTATCAGAATCAAACGGAAATTATAGAACTTAAAAATACAACAGAAAATAATTTGCTCAGTGGGCTCAATAGAGGAGTTGATAAACCATAGAAAGTTGGACAAAGCATAGAATCATTTGGGTTTAAGGATAAGCGAATGAAATTTGTTCAGTTTGAACAATAGACAGAAAACAGACTGAAAAAAATGAAAAGAGCCAGGGCCTCAGAGGCCTATGGAACACTAACACAAGATTTGTTATTCATACCATCAGAGTCTTAGAAAGAGAGGGAAAACACAGTGAGACTAAAGAACCATTTGCAAAAACAATGAATAAAAACTTTCAAAATCTGGCACAAAGAAAAACTTATAGATTCATGGAACTGAGAGAGCCCCAAACAGCATAAATACACACACACAAAAAATCATGCCAAGACACATCATAAATAATCTTCTGCAAACTAAAGACAAAATATATTGAAAAAAGCCTGATAGAAACAACACATTACCTATAAGGGAATACCAACTATAATAACTGAATTTCACATCAGAACCCCTGGAGGCCAGAAAAAAGTGGCAGAATATTTTTTGAGTGCTGAAAAAATAGAAGTAACAGTCAAAAATTCTATATCCCCCAAAAGTATCCTTTGGCAAGGAAGGAGAAATAACATTCTCATAGTAAAGAAAACTTTTTAAACTAGTCCCTGACTTAAAGAACTGGCTAAAAGAAGTTCTTCATACTAAAGAAAATGGTAAAAGAAGAAATCTTAGAACATCAGGATGGAAAAAAGAACAATGGAAAGAGCAAATCTGGGTATATACAATAGACTATTGTTTTCCTCATGAGCTTTGTAAATTATATTTGATGATTGCAACAAAAATCATGAAACCATCTGATACTCAGGACTGACATGTTAAAAGGTAGAGAAGGTAAAGGGACCCAACTGAAAGTAAGATTTTCATCCTTCACTTAAATTAGTGAAATTCTGGTACCCTTAGACCATGATAAGTCACATTATATATATTTTAATTTCCATAGCAACCACTTAAAATACTATACACAGCTAAGTGCCGTGGCTCACTTATATCCCAGCACTTTGGGAGGCCAAAGTGAGTGGAACATGAGGTCAGGAGATGGAGACCATCCTCGCCAACATGGTGAAACCCCATCTCTACAGTAAATACAAAAATTAGCTAGACGTGGTGGTGTGTGCCTATAATCCCAGCTACTCAGGAGGCTGAGGCAGGAGAATTGCTCAAACCAGGGAGTCAGAGGTTGCAGTGAGCTGAGCTTGCACCACTACACTCCAGCCTGGCAACAGAATGAGACTCCATCAAAACAAACAAACAAAAACACTATACAAAGAAATACAGTAAAAAACATTATAAATTAACTGAGATGGAATATTTAAAAAAACATTCAAGTGGTCCTCAGGAAAGTAAGACAAGAAAAGAAAAACAGAGGGAACAATCAGGAAAAAAAGATATATTTAAGCACTAATGAGTCAATAATTACTTTCACTGAAAGTGGCCTTAACATATCATCAACAAAATGTAGACATTGGTAGGGTAGATAAAAACATTGTGACACAACTATATGATGTTTACAAGAAACTCACATCAAATCCAGACATAGGTAGGTCAAAAGTAAAAGGATGGAAAATATACAGGAAATAATAAAAGAAAATCAAGGGTGGCTATAGTACTCTCTGTTAAAGTAGACTCATAGCAAAGGAAATTACTACAAAGAGACATATCATTATTATATATGGTAAACAGATCAATTCTCAAGGAAGACTTACTGATCCCAAATGTGTATGGACCAAAGAACAGAGCATTAAAATCCATGAAGCATTGAATGATTATTTGCCTGGAGGAAGAAGTTCTTCCGTTCATCCCATCTGCTTCAGAACATATGCTCAAAGATTGTGAAGCAAAAGACCTCCAGGAGTTCATTCCTCTTACCACCCAGATTACGGCCAAATTGAAGACACAGGTATCCCCGTTTTCACCACAGATATTCATGCCCCTGCTTCATGCAATGTTTGAAGTGCTGCTCCGGCCAGCGGAAGAAAATGACTAGTCTGCTGCTTTAGAGAAGCAGATGTTGCGAAGGAGTTACTTTGCTTTCCTGCGAACAGTCACAGGCAGTGGGATGAGCGAAGCTATAGCAAATCAAGGTGCAGAAAATGTAGAAAGAGTGCTGGTTACTGTTATCCAAGGAGTACTTGAATATGCAGATCCAATTGCACAGAAAACATGTTTTATCATCCACTCAAAGTTGGTAGAACTCTGGAGAGGTAAAGATGGACCAGTAGGATTTGTTGATTTTGTTTATAAGCACATTGTCCCCACATGTTTCCTAGAACCTTTAAAATAAACCTTTGACCTGGCAGATGCACAAACAGTATTGTCTTTATCTGAGTGTGCAGTGACACTGAAAACAATTCATCTCAAATGGGGCCCAGAATGTGTTCAGTATCTTCAAAAAGAATACCTGCCCTCCTTGCAAGTAGCTCCAGAAATAATTCAAGAGTTTTGTCAAGCACTTCAGCAGCCTGATGCTAAAGTTTTAAAAAATTACTTAAAGGTGTTCTTCCAGAGAGCAAAGCCCTAAGGACTGGATTTCCCTGTGCCTACTAAGATCAGGAATTCCAGTTAGTTTATAAAGAAGTGATTTTGGCTGGGCATGGTGGCTCACACTTGTAATCCCAGCACTTTGGGAGGCCGAGGCAGGCAGATCACGAGGTCAGGAGATCGAGACCATCCTGACTAACACGGTGAAACCCCATCTCTACCGAAAATACAAAAAATTAGCCAGGTGTGGTGGTGGGTGCCTGTAGTCCCAGCTACTCAGGAGGCTGAGGCAGGAGAATGGTGTGAAATCGGGAGGTGAAGCTTGCAGTGAGCCAAGATCACGCCATTGCACTCCAGCCTGGGTGACAGAGCGAGATTCCGTCTCAAAAAAAAAAAAAAAAAAAAAAGCGATTTTAGTGTGCCATTCACACTGGTCTTTTTCACATTGTTTTGAGCTTATTGCAGTATAAGTTTGGGGATTTTTCTGTAAAATGGGTGTAATTTTCCTAATACAGGTATGTAGCACAAAAGAAGTTGCCTGCATGCCGGTCCAAATTGTTCTGTATAAAGATGCCCTTGAAAGACACAGAGTTATCTTAGAACCTTAATTCTTTTTTATTTGAAATTTTAAGCCAAGTCCTTTGTAAAGACCATGGCAGTAGAAAACAGTGCACTGTTTAAAAAATTACTGAATATAAAATGTTTGAAAATTTTCTTTATGTGTGAAGATACATGAAGTATGGGGGGAATACAACAATCAAAATTAGCCTTTCATAGATAGCCATTTCATTGTTTTAAACTGTTTCGATGCCAATATGTATTCTACAAAAGAGAATGGTTTTAGGCTCCAGTGTTACACTTTGTAAAATATATATATACACATACATTTTACGTAGTGAAATCTAAAAAATTCCCAAAAAACAAAAAACAAAACTTTTATTTTTTTCTTTTTTTTGAGAGGGAGTCTTGTTCTGTGCCCAGGCTGGAGTGCAATAGCGCCATCTTGGCTCACTGCAACCTCCGCCTCCCGGGTTCAAGTGATTCTCCTGCCTCAGTCTCCCCAGTAGCTGGGACTACAGGCACCCGCCTCCACGCCCGGCTAATGTTTTGTATTTTCAATAGAGACGGGGTTTCACTGTATTAGCCAGGCTGATCTGGATCTCCTGACCTTGCGATCCGCCCACGGTGGCCTCCCAAAGTTCTGGGATTACAGGCATGAGCCACCGCGCCTGGTCAAAAAAAACTTAACCAAACATTATGTTTAAAAAGTGGTTGTGATAGTATGAGATAAATTGTTTGTAAAATAGCCGTAAGCTTAAAACGCTAAAATATTCGTGAAATTTACCTACAGCATGATTATACTTACATTAAACGGATTCAAATAAAGCAAAATAAAAAGGGTATAAAATGTAAAATTAGGCTGGGGCACTGTGGCTCACTCCTGTAATCCCAGTACTTTGGGAGGCTGAGGCAGGTGAATCACCTGAGGTCAAGAGTTGAAGACTACCTTGGCCAAAATGTTGAAACCCTGTCTCTACTAAAAATACAAAAATTAGCTGGGGCGTGGTGGCAGGTGCCTGTAATCCCACCTACTTGGGAGGCTGAGACAGGAGAATCGCTTGAACCTGGGAGGCGGAGGGTTATTGCAGTGAGCTGAGATTGTGCCATTGCACTCCAGCCTAGGCAACAAGAGCAAAACTCCATCTCAAAAACAACAGCAGCAACAACAACAACAACAACGACGTAAAATTAAAGGAAGAGGCTGGGCGTAGTGGCTCAAGCCTGTAATGCAAGCACTTTGGGAAGCTGAGGTGGGTGGATCATGAGGTCAGGAGTTCCAGACCAGCCTGGCCAAGATGGTGAAACCCTGTCTCTACTAAAAATACAGTGGCAGGCACCTGTAATCCCAGCTACTCTAGAGGCTGAGGCAAGAGAATAGCTTGAACCCGGGGGGTGGAGGTTGCAGTGAGCAGAGATCAGGCCACTACACTCCAGCCTGGGCAACAGAGTAAGACTTTGTCTCAAAAAAAAAATAAATAAAATAAAAAAAACAAATGCTGGACATGGTGGCTCACGCCTGTAATCCCAGCACTTTGGGAGGCCAAGGTGGGAGGATCACAAGGTCAGGAGTTCAAGACCAGCCTGGCAAAAATGGTGAATGTCTGTACTAAAAATACAAAAATTAGCTGGACGTGGTGGCGGGCACTTGCAGTCCCAGCTACTCAGGAGGCTGAGGCAGGAGAATTGCTTGAACCCAGGAGGTGGAGGTTGCAGCGAGCCAAGATTGTGCCACTGCACTCCAGCCTGGGAAACAGAGTGAGACTCTATCTCAAAAGAGAAAAAAAAAAAAAAAATTAAAGAAGAATGGAAAAGTCAAAAGGAGGTAAAATACACTATGTTAAAACTTTTATTTTTATAATGAGCATATCAGACTTTTATAATAGGAAAATCTTAATTTGATTAAATATACACTTTTAATCATTCTGATTCTTTTTTTGTTCCTGTTTGAACAAAGCATTATCTGTTAACATACTATGTAATTTACTTATTTATTATGTTTATTGATTTTCTGACTTCTGCAGTTAATATGTAAAGTCCTTGAAGGCAGGGATCTTCTGTTGGTTTCCTCACTCATATATTGTGAATAATATCTAGCACATCGTATCTAGCACATAGTAGGCATTCAATGAGTTAATGAGTGAAAGAAGCTCTACTTTTCTTATAATTTATCATCCAATTTTCTACTTCATTGACATTTTCCTTTTTTTGTTGTTGTTGAGACAAAGTCTCACTCTATCACCCAGGCTGGAGTGCCCTGGTACAATCTCAACTCACCACAACATCTGACTCCCAGGTTCAAGCCATTCTCCTGCCTCAGCCTCCCGAGTAGCTGAAATTACAGGCTCGTGCCGCCACGCCCAGCTAATTTTTGTATTTTGAGTAGACACGAGGTTTCACCATGTTGGCCATGCTGGTCTTGAACTCCTGACCTCACAATCCTCACACCTCAGCCTCCCAAAGTGTTGGGATTATAGGCATGAGCCACCGTGCCCTGCCTACATTTTCCTTTTAATTACTGAGATATTTCATCATCTTTATTTTCTGAACTTTGTGTTGAATTTTGTTTGTTTGAGACAGGGACTCACTGTGTTGCCCAGGCTGGAGTGCAGTTGGTGATCACAGTTCACTGAAGCCCCATCTTCCCAGGCTCAAACAATCCTTCACCTCAGATTCCCAAGTAGCTGAGACTACAGACATGCACCACCCTGCCTGGATAAAGTTTTAAAAATTATTTTTTGCAGAGACAGGGTCACATTATGTTGCCCAGGCTGGTCTCAGACTCCTGGGCTTAATCCTCCCACCTTAGCCTCCCAAAGGGCTGGGATTACAGGCATGAGCCACCTTGCATGGCCCTTGTGCTAAAATTTTAATTTCTTCAATCATATTTTATTTCCAAAAGCTCTTTTGTTGCTTTCTAAATGTTCATGTTCATAATCTGGTTTTTCTTCATGGATATGATATCTTAATTTTGAAGTTTTCTTCTTCCTTGAATTATCTGTTTCCTCTGAGTTTCTTTTTTCTGTCTTCCTTTTTGTTTTCCAAGCTAACAAACTTTCTTCAAATTTGCCATGATTTTGTCTATTCATATTTAGCATATTTAGCACTAAAAACTTATTGGAAATTCTGCCTACCGCGGTGGAACCTGTCAATGAGTAGGTCTCACTGGGTGGTGCTAGATGTCCCTGGTCTCTTTGTAGGAGAACTCCAAATACCAGTATCTACAGAATTGGGAGGAGGGGGCTGGTTACTTTGCCAGTAAAGATGAATTGTCTTAGCTCCTGCCTGGGATTCTATGCCTAGCTGCCAGTGTAATGGGATCTGAGCAGACATAGGGCGTGGTGAGAGTGGGAGAGAGTTGTGGCTGGAAATCTCAAGTTCAGTGCGTAGGTTTCCGCTTGAGTTTTTAGTACAGAATATTATCTTTCCCTAAATCAGACCAAGTATCCTGAAGATCGGAGTCCATAATAGTTCGACCTTTCCTGGCTTCTGCTAGTGGAGGGACAGGGTAATTCCTGGTTGTGTAGGGGGCCAGGGGAGGAGGACAGCATGGTGGTTTGACTGTTTCTTACAAACGCCATCAACTTTTCTCTTGTTTTACTTCCACCCTGCACCTATACTTCTGAAGTGCTTGCCCAGTGCTTCCCATTTCTGAGCTGTCCCCAAGTTGAATACTTTAAATCTGTTCCATTCTTCTGATCTTCCCGGCAGGGTAAGGTTTTGGTTTCTGGCCATCCATTTGCCTGTCAACTTCCAAAGTTTGTTGAGATCTCCCCTCTGCCGTTGCATTCTCTGCTTTCTTTTTTCTTCTGGGTTTATGCATATTTTATTTATTTTACTCTGTTTTACTGGGGTTTCAGGAAAGAACAAAACTTAAAATATATTAATCACCATATTTAATTGGAAATTATTTGTGTCATGTCTCATGATTATTTATGTAAAAATAAAATATTTTTACTTTTTATTTCATGTTTCTTTTGAGGGTCCTTTCTTGGATAGCTCCATACTGTTTTAAAACTAATGAAAATTTAGAGCTTGAGCTACTTCTAGCAAATAGACACAGCTTTGGACACTCTGGACAAATATAAATAATCATGATTTTGATCCATGGGACGAATTTCAGTTTGGTGAAAGTAAAAATCATTTCTAGAACAAAGTTAAGGTGGAGCAGTTAGTTATAGGAATTATTTTTTAAAAACTACTTGTTATGGCCGGGCACAGTGGCTCACACCTGTAATCCCAGCACTTTGGGAGGCTGAGGAAGGCAGATCACAAAGTCAGGAGTTCGAGACCAGCCTTGCCAATATGGTGAAACTCCGTCTCTACTAAAAATACAAAAATTAGCCAGGCATGGTGGCAGGTGCCCGTAGTCCCAGCTTCTCAGGAGGCTGAGGCGGGAGAATCACTTGAACCAGGGAGTTGGAGGTTGCATTGAGCTGAGATGGCACCACTGCACTCCAGCCTGGATGACAGAGTGAGACTCTGTCTCAAAAACAAACAACAACAAAACAACAACAACAACAACAAACTACTTGTTATGTGATGATGAATCACTGATTTGATTAAGATTAATACATATATTTAAAGTATTATGTAATTTTTAGCGTATAGTCATGTATAATGACCCAGGAATTATGGAATTGAGTTTATATGAGAACACTGATTATCAGATGAAACCAAGTTTTACTCCATATATACTTATCTGTGCAATACTATCTAAAAGTATCTACTCTTTAAAGACATATAAACATTTTTAAATAGTGGGTAGGTGCATTGAGATTTGACTCTCTGTACTGTGAATCATCTAATCCACTGTTACACTGTTTCTCAATATTTTTAAACTCATGTCTCTTTTGGACAAATAGAAACCTCACCACTTTCCCCAAACCTCTTCCCTCCCTCCCTTCCTTCTTTCTTTTTTTTTTTTTTTTCAGACAGAATCTTGCTCTGTCACCCAGGCTGGAGTGCAATGGCAAGATCTCAGCTCACTGCAACCTCCACCTCTCGGATTCAGGTGATTCTCCTGCCTCAGCCTCCCGAGTAGCTGGGATCACAGGCATAGGTGACTACACTCAGCTAATTTCTTTTTTTTTTTCCCAAGATGGAGTCTTGCTGGGTCACTCAGGCTGGAGTGAAATGGCATGATCTCGGCTCACTGCAACTTTCACCTCCCAGGTTCAAGCAATTCGCCTGCCTCAGCCTCCCGAGTAGCTGGAATTACAGGTATACCCCACCACATCCGGCTAATTTTGTATTTTTAGTAGAGATGGCATTTCACCATGTTGCCCAGGCTGGTCTTGAACTCCTGAACACGTGACCTGCCTGCCTCAACCTCCCAAAGTGCTGGGATTACAGGCGTGAGCCGCCATGCCTGGCCTTAATTTTTTTTTTTTTGTATTTTAAGTGGAGACAGGGTTTCACCATGTTGGCCAGGCTGGTCTTGAACTCCTGACCTCAGATGATCCACCCACCTCTGCCTCCCAGAGTGCTGGAATTACACGGCATGGGCCACCATGTCCAGTCCAAACCTTGCCATTTCTAATATATTTTTCTTAAGAGCCTAAATGACATTTATTGAACTTTACCTTACATATTTGAGGTTTTGTTTTGTTTTGTTTCTTAGAGAGAAGATCTCGCTTAGTCTCCCAGGCTAGAGTACAGTAGAGCAATCATAGTTCACTGCAGCCTTCAACTTCTGGATTCAGGCGATCTTCCTGCCTCAGCGTCCCAAGTAGGTAGGACCACAGGTGCATACCACCGTGCCGGGGTAATTATTTTAATTTTTGCAGAGACAGGATCTTGCTATGTTGGCCAGGTGGGCTACAAATTCCTGGTCTCCCACCTTGGCCTCCCAAAGTGCTGAGATCTATAGGTGTGAGCCAACACACCCAGCCCTTGTTTTTGTTTTCGCATAAATAATGCTGAATTTTTTTTCCAAGTTACATGTTCTCACTTCTCCAGATTCTAATTAGTCCCCACTACTAGGGGCTGGAGGAAGGGCAGGTGACCTTACCAGTCTTTTGAAACTATGTTGAGGATGATTTTAGGAGCAACTTTTTTTTCCTTACTCATGAGCACAACTGTGTTCCACGAACTTTGAGGCAAGGGAATTTTCAAATGATGTATATCACTCTACATGGTGATTTTCAGGGGACTCCATTCCCTTCCAAACTTGACTACATTCTTGTGATAGTTGAACTGATGGTATAATGTGGATTTACAAATTACAGCAGACTGGTTACACATCTTTACCATGGGAGGCAGTCCCAATTTACTTTAGTAAAGTTAAGTGTATTGCATTTTAACATCTCCACAGCCACAACATAAGGGTTATTTCATAGTTGTAGTGACATATATTTAACTACGTTAAATTAATAGATAAAAAAGCTACTTAAAAATCTAATTACAGTAATATAAGTTAAAACACAAATGAAGAAATAAAAATTAGATAAGTTTAACTTCATCAAAATTTAAAACTTTTATGCTTCTAATGATACCATTAATAAAGTAAAAGGACAATCTATAGAATGGTAGAAAATATTTGCAAATCATACGTCTGATTCAGAATAGGTAAGTCCTTTTTTTTTTTTTTTTTTTTTTGAGAGAGAGATTGAGTCTCTGTTTGTCGCCCAGGCTGGAATGCAGGGGCACAATCTTGGCTCACTGCAACCTCTGCCTCTCAGGTTCAAGCGATTACTATGCCTCAGCCTCCAAAGTAGCTGGGATTACAGGTGCGGTCCACCACATCCGGCTAATTTTTGTGTTTTTAGTAAAGACAGGGTTTCACCATGTTGGCCGAGCTGGTCATGAACTCCTGGCCTCAAGTGATCCACCTGCCTTGGCCACCCAAAGTGCTGAGATTAAGATGTGAGCCACCACACCTGGCCTAGAATAAATAAATAATTTTTATAACTCAATAATAAGAAAACAGCCCAATATGAAACTCAAATTATTTGAACAGACATTTCTCTTTTTTTTTTTTTTTTGAGACGGAGTCTCGCTCTGTAGCCCAGGCTGGAGTGCAGTGGCCGGATCTCAGCTCACTGCAAGCTCCGCCTCCCGGGTTCACGCCATTCTCCGGCCTCAGCCTCCCGAGTAGCTGGGACTACAGGTGCCCGCCACCTCGCCCGGCTAGTTTTTTTTTTTTTATTTCTTAGTAGAGACGGGGTTTCACCGTGTTAGCCAGGATGGTCTCGATCTCCTGATCTTGTGATCCGCCCATCTCGGCCTCCCAAAGTGCTGGGATTACAGGCTTGAGCCACCGCGCCCGGCCAGAACAGACATTTCTCTAAAGAAGACAGACAAATGGCCAACAAGCACATGAAAAGATTCTCAACATTATTAGTCATCAGATAAATGCAAATGAAAACCACATTGAGGCCGGGCGTGGTGTCTCATGCCTGTAATCCCAGAACTTTGGGAGGCCGAAGTGGGTAGATCACCTAAGGTCAGGAGTTTGAGACCAGCCTGACTAACATGGTGAAACCCTGTCTCTACTAAATACAAAAAAATTAGCTGGACGTCATGGTGCATGCCTGTAGTCCCAGCTACTCAGGAGGCTGGGGCAGGAGAATTGCTTGAACCCAGGAGGCGGAGGTTGCAGTGAGCCGAGCTTGCACTATTGCACTTCAGCCTGGCCAACAAGAACAAAATTCTGTCTCAGAAAAACAAACAAACAAACAAAAAGCAAAAAAAACCCCACAATGAGATACCACTTCATACTCACTACACTGGCTGTAGTAAAAAAGGTATAATATAAAGTGTTGGCAAGTATGTGGAGAAAGGAACCTTCACACGTTACTGATGGGAATGCAAAATGCATAGCCACTTTGGCAAAAGAGCTTCACAGTTCCTCAGAATGTTAAATGTGGCAGTAGGATATGACCCAGCAATTCCACTTCTAGGCATATACTAAAGAACTGAAAACATGTCCACACAAAAACTTGTAGGTGAATTTTCATTGCAGCAGTATTCATAATAGTCAAAAGGTCGAAACAGCCTGAATGTCCATTAACTTATGAATGGATAAACAAGTGTGGTCTCTCCACATCGTGGTATACGGTCCTGCCATGGAACAGAGTGAAGTACTGATACATGCTATGACATGGATCAACCTTGCAAGTATCAGACAACATGACAGAGGTCACTCATAAAAGGTCACAGATTGCATGATGCCATTTCTATGAAATGCCCAGAAGAGGCAAATCCATAGAGAGAAACGATGAATGCTTACTAGGGGCTGGAGTGAGGGGTGTGGGCAGTGGCTGTTAATGTCTATGGGGTGTCTTTTGGGGATGATAAAAATGCTCTGGAATTAAATAGCAGTTAATGGTGCCCCATGTTGTGAAAAGGATGAGTTTTATGGCAAGTGAGTTGTATCTCAATAAAGCTATTATTACAGAAGAATTTCCCTGATTATCTCAACAAATGTTTCTTTAGAGTAGATCTTGGCCCAAAATCAGAGCTAACAAAGAAACCAAGGCTAGAGGCATGATGAAACACACCTGTAATCAGCACTTTGGGAGGCAGAAGCTGGGCAGATCACTTGAGGAGCAGAGGATTCAAGACCATGCTCAGCCACAGAAACCAGCTACCATAGTAGCGGGCACCTGTGATCCTAGCTACTCATTGAAGGCTGAGGCAGGAGAATCCTTGAACCCGGGAGGCCCGGAGGAGATTTGCAGTAAGCTGAGATCGCACCACCATGCCCCAGCATGGGTAACAGAGGCGAGACCCTGTCTCAAAAAAAAAGTGTAAGCCCACTGTAGTATTATATTTAGTTGATTAGAAGCCTCTAAAGCCTCTTTGAAAATCAAAGTCCCAGGTTCCCCTTCTCTTCCTCACATGCACCACTTATTTGAAGAAACCCTTAATTACTATAGCAGGATTATTTTTGCTTGTGTTGAAGTAGTAGGAGGCATATGAGGTGAGAGTTTCTTTATTTTAATTTTCTTAGCCCAGCTAACATTCTACGCCAGACTGGAAGAAATGAGCCTATAGGCCACTATAAGAGGACATATGGGAAGATAAACAAAATGAGTCAAATTAACCACTGACAGAGAGATGCATTGAGATCACAGCAAAAAGAATGATGAATGACAAACTTTCATAGCAATGTGTATTGTTTTGGTGCGAACCACATTAATATTTGACATCTTCCCTCTAGGAAATAAGCAATGGAATGGGAAACAATTTGCAATTTATAATTAAATATGAACAAATAAATCTAAATATATTTTAAAGTTCCTGCTGAAACATACAGAAGGGAAAGAGAAATGAAAGAGATGAGTCAGACAACTTGAATTAGTACTTTGACTATTATATCCTCAGTGGGATATATTTTAGGAAAAAAAATGCAAATAAAAATTTTAAAAACATTGCTGTAATGATAATGGGACGTGATTCTAGAAACAGATATGTATTATAATATTAAGCAAATGACCAAAATATATGTAAAGAGGATTCCGGATAACCAGTATTCTCTATGCTGGAAAAGGAGAAATATATGGAATGGAAGGAGAAGAGACTTTTGTGGTATGAGATGAAAACTAGAATATCATTATAAAGACTCACAAATTTTTTCCCTAAAAGTATATATATCTTCCTAGCACTGTAGAGGAACAGACCAAAATTATGACTGTAACCTACAGGACATGTGATCTTTGTTTTAAATCTCATACCCATAAAATAGCAAAGAATTACTGCCAGCGGTGGCAGAGATCCGGAGGTTACCCTGGAGTTACAGGCTGGCATCCATGTGGAGTCTGCAGCAGGCAGTTCTTGCCCCTCAGAAGAAGGAATTCCACTGAGAGCAGAAAAAGAAACCAGCGAGTCAGGCAGGGAGTGGGAGTTGTTGGAACAGGAGAAAGGGAAAGGAAAAGAACCGCCCGGGGATCCCAGTGGGTAAAGGTCAAGAGAAGGCCGGGCCGTTTGCTTTGATCTGGGACTTTTATATACTCGCCTCTTTTCCATGATTCTTCAGCGCCAGGTGGGCCGGCACCTTGCGCTTTGAATCCTCTTACCGCCCAGAGGATTCAGGCATCATGGCGGTGTGTTTGGGAGTTGTACGCATGCATATCCGAGGGCCTTCTTTATGCTTTCTGGTGCGGAATGTACCCTGGAAGATCATGCTTTGCCGTTTTATCTTAGTATTGCGTGCTCCGGGAGATTTGGCCTGCTCACCAGAGTTGTTCGCTGATTTAACGCTGGCGTTAACGGATGTGGATCATCCAGAGTATTCCTGGCGCGACGCCCGACACCCCGCCTAGAACAATGCGCCAATGATGCCATACCATCATCAACAAAGGAATGGAATCGCTCTCGCGCTGAAACTGGATACAGTGAGATCTCAACTCCTGCAAGCTCAATTCATCGATTCTTCTGCCTCAGTCTGCGGGTAGCTGGGACCTCTGCAGGTGCCTGCCACTCGCCTGGCCTTTTTTGTATTTTTTAGTAGAGGCGGGGTTTCCCGTGTGTTGAAAGCCAAGGATGGTCTGGATCTCACAACCCCTCGTGATCACACCAGCCCTCCTCGGCCCTCCCCAGTGCCAGGTTCCCAGGCCTGAGCCACCCGGGCGCTGAACCACCATCTACGCTGTTTCTCCTGAGTGGGTGCAGGGGAGGCCCTCTTGCCCCTCATGCCCTATCTGCCTGTAATACTTCGGATAAACTGTTAATTCCAGGGCAAATATAGAGGAATGTATAAAATGGGACCCTCCTTTATTAGCTGTGGAAATGCATGGAAATACTTAAATATAGTTAGGACATAGGACTAGAGTTTGAAGGGCTCCCTTGACCACATAGCCAAGGACATTTGAGAATGGATAGAAATAATGATAGTAATGAATTATAGCACATTGATGACCCTGAGGAGGAAAGGAGTCCTGTGAGCTGCTAGGTGGGTACACCAGAAATACAGCCAAGGAGAATATGGAAATAACAGAGGAATATTGGAGGGAATCAGCCTTTACAAAGATACCAAGAGTTTTTGTTATGCAGAAGGTAGTTTCATCTCATATACATCTCCATTTGATGACCTGTAATAGTTTTAGCTAAGTGAAGGCATTTAAATATAAAGACATTAAAATGATCTTCACCATGGCTACTTGTTAAAAGAAAGATATAAATTTACAATAGAAAATCTGGGAAGACATCATCTTAATCAGAGATCAAAGTTACTATCTACCAATAATGGTACTGATATCTCAATGCATCCCTTAATACACTGAATGGCTGTCCCATATGCAATTCTTAACAAACTATTGATTTTAAACCATTTAGAAAATTATCTAAATAAAATTACCTGGAACATGCTTTCTAATTTTCTATAATCTTCAAAAAGAAATATCAATTATATGGCTTATTTCAAATTAAAAAGAGATTAAACTCGGCTATATAACCATCACAATGTGTAACTTGATAAAAATTTATTGAATTGAAACAAACGATACAAGAACAGTATCAAGACAGTTGGAGGACATTTGAATAGAAGTTAATAATACATGTATATGCATGTATTTTTGCCCTTAGAAAAATTATTATCATAAGGCTTATGACCCAGTGAAAGTCTGATCTGTACCCACCTCTTGGCCTGGCTGCTCGGCCTTGTTCGCAGGGTTTGGGCTGGGAGGCTGGCACGGAGACGTTTTGGGTTATGGTTTTGGAGTCAGGATCTGGCCCTGGGCCGCGGACCGGTACTGCAGTTAGGGCGTTTGGTTGGGTATTGGGATTGTGTTGATGTTAAATTTCTTAGAATATGACTGTGTTGTAGCTAAAGAGGCTCCCTGCAGAGATATTAGCAGAATATTTAGGAATAAAAGTGAGTAATAACTGCCAAAATATATATCAAATAGTTTCATCAAATAACAAAAGAGAGATAAATTGTTAATAGTTGATAAATCTATGTAGAATTGTGTATAGGTGTTAATTCTATAATTCTTGTATTTCTATAATATAATTTTTAATGTAAGACAAAATGAAAAATATTTCCACCATCTCTTAACTACTACTCTTGTCTCTAGACATTTTCAGCTCTGGATGCTGCCATGTTTTCCATTCACAGTGCTGTAGAGCTAACATTGGCACTTGATTTTTGCAATAATGCACAGACTCTGGCATGTGTGAGGTCACTGGAAGAATTTGCTTGTGTATAAGTTCACAGAACCACTTGTGGATTCTACGTGGCTGAGGTGGGATGCAGTATCTGGACTGGCTTAAACACATCTGTGTGTCTAAAAGTACGTTTGGATGAGTCTCCAAGGCTGTCTTTATGTGCTAACCTGGGAACTGTATTTTGGGATGTTTTTAACTTTTTCTTAAGTGTATGGATTACTTGTCTACTAGTTCTACTGAAGATATAAAACATTCAGATATTACCCATGATTTATGTTTTTGCAGAATCTACTCAAGGAAACAAGCTATATGACAAATAATCCACCAATTCTCCATGAGGATTCTGATGTCAGAATCAATAATAGAGTGACATTCTATTCCCACATTAAAATTTCTGGAAATTTCCCACCATCAAATATGAAACATGATATGTTTTAAAGGAAATGTTATAAATCCCAAGAAGAGCGCTTTTAAAATTTTTTAATTTTCCATTTTTATTTCATTGTTTATTTTAGATTCTGAAATTTGCATATGCAGTTGTTATGTAGGTATATTAAGGTGACACTGAGGTTTGAAGTGATGGATGAAGTCGATTCATGCTTGGTTCGTAAAGCATGGTATCCAATGAAGTATAGTACATCCTCGTATGCACTCCTTTGGTAGTCTCGGTGTTTGTGCTCCCATCTGTGTTCGTGAGTACTGATTCTTGGCTCCCGTTTATAAATGAGGGACGTGGTATTTGGTTTTCTGTTCGGTTTTCTGTTTCTGTGATGAATTTGCTTAGGATGTAGCCTCAGATGCATCCGTATTTGCTGCAAACGACATGATTTCACTCTTTTGCTGCACAGTATTCCATGAGTATGTAATACCAATATTTCTTTATCAAATCCACCCAGTGGAGCGCCAAAGTTGATTGCTTATCTTTCACTATTGTGAATAGTATTACCTGTGTTATGAGGGCATGTATTTTTGGTGTAATGATTTATTTTCATACAGGTATATACCCAGTAATGGATTACTAGTCCATTCAGTGGTAGTCAAAATGATAGTTATTTTATTTACTAAAGAAATCAATGGCTGCACCCACCATAAAGCTGAACTAATTTACATTCCCACTGATAGATGTATACATCACTTCTTTCCTCCTACGTAGCTGAAGCCACTGTATTTTGGCTTTTTGTATTAATCCCATCACTGAGTAGAGATATTATCATTATTTTTATTGGCATTTCTCTGATGATTAAAGTGATATTGAGCATTTTATATATATATTTATTGTATGATTGTCTTCTATTGTGGAAATATCTTTTTAAAGTATGCTAACTTTTCGGCGGATTGATTTTTGCTTGTTGATTAGAGTTTCTGCTTTGAGATCCAGGAGATGGCTTTAAATTGTGTGCAGCCGCAGAGAGCATCAGTTAGGTCACCAGGAGTAGAGTGATTGTTTGTTTGGCCAGCAGTTTCAGGTTATATCTTCCACTCTCCATACCAGGGGAATTTATTAATGTAAATTGCCACAACAGTCCTCTTGTTCTACGTAAATCAAGCAAATAAGTATGAACAAATCTACACTTGCAAGGCACACACAACTTGCAGTCTGGCAGTATCTGGCTGGATAGACATGTCACTTTTACAAGCGAGAGTTTTCATAGCTATTGTATGCAAGACATCAGATTGGTGACAGTTCTTGTAGAGACCATCTACAGTGCTCTCACCTGGAGTTTACTAAAATGAGCATCTGCCTGCAACATCAACATGTAGTCCAGCCTGGTGGAAGGAAACAGCCAGTAATTTAGTAAGTAAGGATGTTGATAGTAGAACCCCACGGCTGGAATTTTGGGCGGAAGGCAGGATTATCTGAATAATGAAGTTCAGTTCGGATGGTTGAGCCTTATTCAGAGGAGCGGTGATTTGACGTTTTGGAGTCATGACTCGGTCTCGTCATGGAATGGATGGTGTCGTTTTCTCTATTGACTGTTGGGTTCTTAGGACCGATGTGGCAAATTTGGGTGTCATGTTGAATTTGAGTCGGTTCTCATTTCATCATATTTTAATCTTTTATTGTGATTTTAAGGAGTTCTTTACTTATATTGTAAAGTTACATTCTACTATCAGATGTTTGATTTAAAATATAGCTGTGCTAAAGCTAAGACCCGTCTGACAACAAATGGAAGAATCGATCAAATAAGTAATTTGTAGTCCAATTGGAACTTGGATAATATCAGTTATAATATCTTAAGGCTAATTAAGTAAACTTTAGAAACAATGCTTAAAAGATACAAAATAAAGCTTCTTCGTGATAATTTAAGAGTATAAGTAAAGGCAAGTGTAATTTTTTTCTTTCTAAGTCCTAAACCACACAAACTATCTTTCTTTCTAAACCAGAACATTTGTCAAGTCTTTTTTTTTTTTTTTTTTTTTTTTTTTTTTTTGAGTCAGAGTCTCCTTCTGTCGCCCAGGCTGGATGGCAGTGGTGCAATCTCTGCTCACCGCAATCTCCACCTCCTGGGTTCACGCCATTCTCTTGCCTCAGCCTCCTGAGTAGCTGGGACTACAGGCGCCTGCCACCTCGCCCAACTAATTTTTTGTATTTTTACAAAATGTGTAACTTGATAAAAAATTTGATGATTGAAACAAAACAGTACAAAAGACAGTATCAAGACAATTGGGGACATTTGAATAAGTTATATGCATGTGTATACATATTTTGCCTTAGATGTATATACCATCGTGTTAGCCAGGATGGTCTCAATCTCCTGACCTCATGATCCACCCGCCTCGGCCTCCCAAAGTGCTGGGATTACAGGCATGAGCCACCACACCTGGCCTGTCAACTCTTATATTTCAGAAATGTGCTTTATTAAAATGACCAGAAAATTAAACATCTTATATTTTAATATTATTGGTAAGTAATTTCCTCAACAACTATTGTCGCCATTTGAAAATCTCAAATATCAACTCCTAAGGCCATATTCCCCCTCATGAAACACTTGGTTTATCTAGTTCTGAGAAAATTTATCAGTCTTTTGAAATACCTTTTTTCTGGCTTCCTATTTTGATGATGCCATTGAGTCTGACCTCTACTTATAATAGCAGAATTGATGGGCACATTCGAGGTCTGAGGAATTTCACACAGGCTTTGAACAATGTGTTTTTCACAAAATAGTACTAGTTTAATGTGAGTTTTGGAGAGGGCCTGGGCCCAGGGAATTACCATCCCCAGGCCAAGGGAGTTACCATCACACTATAAGTATAATTAAAATCGTACTCACATTATTTACTCAGAGAGTCAAAGTATTTTAGTTAGCAAATTTAAAATAAAAATGAGTAGATATACCTAAAGAAAATATTTTGTCAAAGCCACATTCTGACATTTTGCATCTCTAAGGATCTATTTCAATGATTAAAAAAATTCTCACAGGTGCATTACAGGACTGAGGAACATCAGAAGATAAAGTGTACTGCAGGGACAATAGAGAATTCCAGCAAGTACAGATTTCAGCTGTTACATACTTAGCAGCTTTGAGAGGGCACCATCTTTACAAAACATTTGATTTTTTTGTAATTCACCAACCTAAATGGATTTCTGAAAACAGTTATTCCATGAAGTGGCATATTGCTTTGGTTGAAATAGTAATCACTTACACTTTTAACCATAGCCTAACCATATATTCCAGAGTTGCTCTTATGCTGTTTTTATAATATGTACA
Organism: Papio anubis; assembly: GCF_008728515.1. NCBI lineage: Eukaryota > Metazoa > Chordata > Mammalia > Primates > Cercopithecidae > Papio > Papio anubis. The sequence continues at coordinate 45,963 of NW_022162750.1, read as the reverse complement.
GGTACAATCACAATGTTGAGAACTATAGTTACTCTATGAAATGTTTTTAAAATAATAATTACTGAGTTATTTTATATCAGATGTTTTTCTAAGAATTTTTCTCTTATGCAGTTATTCTCATGACTATTCTCCTAATTTTACAGATGAGAAAATTAAGGCAAAAAAGGTAAAATTAAGTATCCAATATCATAGAAAATTAAGTAAATCTGCCAAGATCAGAGCTATAATTTGAACTCTAGAACCCACTACCTTAACTACTGGAATAAACTATACTATACTCTAAATGTTTTATTTTCTGTACCAGGAGTGAATTTGTTTAATTATATTTATTCTAGGACAATAATTTAACTAAAATGAAAATACTAAACTAAGGAGAAACTTACCCTGACTGAATATTTTAAGTATGGGATATTAGGGCCACTCATCAGTCATTCAACTAATATTTATTTAGATACGTGTGCTGGGACTGTGATTAAGCTCTGAATGAACGATCTAGAGACAGGCTCTCAAGGGAGTTCAAATTGTAGAACAGGGAGCAATAAAAAAGGAAGCAAGATGTAATTATTTAACTTCAACGCTATGAAGAAAACAAAATATTTATTGTGCATGACAAGAAAAGAATTACAAGAGCCAAGAACAGATGAGATTCAAATTGTGTGTCAAGAAGGTCTTAAAAGAGGTGGCGTTTGACACAGAACTTGTTTGTGAAAAGGAGGCCAGAAGGTCTAATCCAGTGAAAGGGAAGAATGTTGCAGCACAGAAGGGGCTACAAACACAAGAGGAACAAAGGTGCAGGAACTGCTGAGGACAACAGACACTGGAGAATTCTGTGCTAAACTAAGTCACATAACTATTATTTTCAGGAGGCTGTTTTATTCATAATGACACATGTTGGCCTGGCTTCTGTCTCAATGTCATGAAGCCACTCCTAAAACCATAAGTGGAAGATCACCACCTTGTGGTCCACAGGAATTAAAATTTAGGACTTGTAGGAAAATCTCCAATCACCTGGCCAACCTCTTCTTAGAAAACCAGTTGGAGTTGACATAAATTTTCATTAAGAGGAGTTCTTTAAAATTACAATGTATTTTTTTTCCTTTTATGATAACAATCATTAGCAAACAAGTTAAACAATATCTCTATATATTTCTGAACATAAAAACAGGCTAATTGCATAGTCTCTATCTATGCTCCGTTTTCTTTTGCTCATCTATGAAGTTGTAATACAGTATATTTATTAACATATTTATAGTTTATGAGATGATTCATTATACACTCCATCCATCCTTCTTCCACCATTCCATTATATACTATACAAATTTATTATATATATACATATATACCATATTAATTGTGCTACCATTAACCATCATTTACATTAGGTATATTTCTAATGCTATCCCCTCCACCCTCACAACCCCACAACAGGCCCCAGTGTGTGACAGCATTCCCTTCCTGTATTGCAAGTATTCTCATTTGTCAATTCTCACTGCCAAGGTGGCTTATCACTTGGGGTGTTTCAGTTTTTTGTCACTTTGATAGTTTGCTGAGAATGATGGTTTCCCAGCTGCATCTGTGTCCTACAGGGACATGAACTCATCATTTTTTGTAGTACTTAGTGTTCCATGGTGTATATATGCCACATTTCTTAATCGATCTATGTTGATGGACGTTTGGGTTGTTCCAAGTCTTTGCTATTGTAAATGAGTACCGCAATAAACATATGTGTGCATATGTCTTTTCCACAGCAACATGATTTATCATCCTTTGAGTATACACCCAATAGTGGGGGATGAAAGCTTGGTCAGGTAATTGTTCTAGTTCTAGATCCTGAGATGCATGTCTTCCCACAATGGTTGAACTAGTTTGATCCACTGTGGTAGGTGTTCCCCTGCTCCACATCCTCTCTCAGCACCTGTTGTTTTCCACGGCTTTTTAATGATTGCCACCATTCTAACTGGTGTGAGATGAGTATCTCCTTCATAGTTTTGATTTGCATTTTCTCTGATGGCCATGTGATATTAGGCATTTTTTTTTTCATGTCTGTTGGCTCTGCATAAATGTCTTCTTTTGAGGCAATCTGTCATATCTTACTGATGCAGAGTTGTTTTTCTTATAGAGATTTGATTACGGAGTTCTTTTGTAGGTTCCTGGATATTGGCCTTTTATCGTTGTTGGGTGCAGAAATTTTTCTCCCATTTTAGGTTGCCTGTTAACTCTGAGTGTGAGACTTTCTTTTTGCTGTGCAAGAAGCTCTTTAGTTCTAATTAGATCCCATTTGTCCAGTTTTGGCTTTTGTTGCCGTTGCTTTTTAATTATTTTAGACATGAAGTCCTTACCCAGCCTATATCCTGAATATAGTATTACCTAGATTTTCTTCCCTAGGAGGAGTTTTTATGGTTTTTAGGTCTAATGTTTTAACTCATACTAGCCTAAGAGTAGTGAATGAATGAATGAATCAATGAATGAATGAATACATAATTAATGTTCTATGCTCACAAATTTTTAAATAAAATATTTTTTGTTTGTCCATTGATCAGAGCAGCCTAGGATTTGACCAAGTCATCTCAACTTATTTTCAGGCTTATCCATGTATAATTTGAGTCAAGACCTAACTTTGAACACTAAAAGGTTATACTATGTAAACATTTTGTTAATAACTTTTAGCATTGAAAGAGGTACTTTCACTTTCCAAGAATCTATAAAAGCTGTATAGTCAAATGGGTAAGTTTTATATTTTTATTACCACATTTCCTCTTTGGGACTAGAACATGCCTGTGGGAATTCAGTCTTCAAAGAAGCAAGTTTAATTGGACTGAATGCAGCATAGACCTAAATTGTCTTCCCTTAGTGTTTGAATTCATAAACACATGCAAATAATTTCATACACAACACCCAAGGGGTTCTTCTGTTGAGGGAGATAAACATTCTCCCAGAAACTCTAAACTGTTTATATGTGGAAACCTTGGTTTATACAGTTAATACACAGTTTATGTAACTGTTCATATAAACTGTTCAGTTCTTGACTTCAGAATCATTCACTAGAAAAGAAATATTTATTATAGAATCACAGAAATAACTACTAACATTTGAAATTAAAAATACATTCATTTAAAAATTATAGGATTTCTTTTTTTTTTTTGAGACGGAGTCTCGCTCTGTCACCCAGGCTGGGGTGCAGTGGCCGGATCTCAGCTCACTGCAAGCTCCGCCTCCCGGGTTTACGCCATTCTCCTGCCTCAGCCTCCCGAGTAGCTGGGACTACAGGCGCCCGCCACCTCGCCCGGCTAAGTTTTTTTTGTATGGGAGGCCGAGGCGGGCGGATCACGAGGTCAGGAGATCGAGACCATCCTGGCTAACACAGTGAAACCCCGTCTCTACTAAAAATTATAGGATTTCTAAGTAAGGAGGAATTACTAGAGTGAAAGGTACCAAGCCCCCAAATTATAGAATAAGTTTGGAAATAGAGACTGACACCTTAAATTTATGCATTCTGGTATTTTTTTCTTTTCATATTTTCTATTTACTTTAAAAAATAATTTTTCATGAAGAAATTTACACCATACTGAAAAATATAAAGAATAAAAACACCTTAGCTCAAGAAAAGATCCAGAGATAAACATTATCATTTTCAAGGGCATCTTCAGTGACTCATGCAATTTCGAAAACAAGAAAAGTCTTCAAAATTGTTAATCTATTTTAGTGAAGTTTTTAAAAGTAATAATTCTTTAAAATCTATGTATTATTATTATTGACCTTATTTTAGGGGCAGAGTATTTAAATAAAATAATATTTAAATCCTGCCTAATAAAAACTCAAACACTCTTACAAACAAAAGAAAAAACCCAGTCAATAGTCACCTGATTAATGAAACTGTATCTGAATCTCATTTAAAAAATAACACAAGGCAAGTTTTATATCCACTGGGGCCAAATCTGAAATAATCAAAATAATCTGAGGAAGGGAAAGGACATACATTGACGTTTATTCTGATCTACATGCACCAAGTAGAGATTTTACATCTCATTGCCTAGATCTTTCCGTAGCTCTCTTCCCTATCCTCATTCATCCTCAAACAATACTTCAGGGAAAATATATAATTTTGTTGAAGAAACTCACACTCAGAAATAATAAACAAATTCCCATAGCTAGTAAGTGACAAATATGAAATTAAAACACGCTTAACTTCTTCTGGACTTTAAATTCTACTGCCATCCTTCACTGGGAATTGTGAGGAGGAAGGAGAGCACCTGGACAGAGAACTGAGAGAACTTCAATTAAATATTGGAACAACTGACTGGGCACGGTGGCTCGCACCTGGAATCCCAGCACTTTGGGAGGCTGAGGCGGGTGGATCCCTTGAGGTCAGGAGTTCGAGAACAGCTAGCCAACATGGTGAAACCCGTGTCTACTAAAAAATACAAAAACTGGCCAGGCATGGTGGCACATGTCTGCAATCTCAGGTATTCTGGAGACTAAAGCAGGAGAATCATTTGAACCCAGGAGGCAGAGGTGGCAGTGAGCTAAGATGGCACCACTGCACTCCAACCTGGGTGATAGAGCAAGACTCCATTTCAAAAAAAAAAAAAAGTATTTGAACAACAAATCTTTGACCGAATTATTTCTTGTTCCAGTCTTATAAAAACTGCTGCAAATATATTATCCCATGTTTTATTAATTAAATTGTGTATTTATTAACACAAATTGTGTTCTAACTCTATGAGAGCAGATACAGTGCCATCCTCTGTGTTATTTAGTACTCTCTGATCCAGTTCTCAAAGGATATAATACTCTCATAGACCCTGATAACCTGAGGTAATTCTTTCAGGCTTTGTCTTTATCAAGTAACATTTATGATTATTCCTGCCATCCTCACTCAACTCTGTGAGAAAAAAATGACTGTCAGCTTTATTTACAGTTGAGAAACCTAGTTATCAGAGAAGTTAAATAATGTAACCATAGTTGCATAGAGCTAATTACAAATGTGATCACATGTGTCCACCCCTTGCTCCCCAAATTATGACAGAGTCTCTCTCATCCTTAACCTCAATTTTCTGAATTTGTAAGAATAAATATGATGCAAAACTTGAGAGCCTGCTTATTTTCTAAGAAAACAACCATGAAGGGTTATCCTTATTGCACCCATTGGACCTGACTTGGACAGTGTTTAAATTTGGCAGAAATTTGTGTTAGTTCCCTAACTAACTATTGCTTTGTCACTTCTGAAAATCTTGTCCAGGACTGAAAGGTCACTACTCAAGAAAAAAGTAGTAGCAAACACTCTCTCTTTGACCAAACTCTAGGTTTCTCTGAGCCATTTTCTCAAGTAGGCCTTAACTTTGGTCCTATTAAAACTGATGACTCAGCACAAATGATGTTGTCTATGCCCTGCACTAAGAGACTTCAACAAACACTAGCATAGTTTCTAACTGAGCAAGGCAATGTCCCGAGGATGATGATACCCTAAAGTATCCACCTGGGAAAAACACCTGAAAATAGGGTCTCTGTCTCTCAGCTTCTGTGGGAGAGTAGGAGGCTATCTTTGGCAAGTGCCAGTTAGCAAACCCAGATGTCCTGGTCACATGTACCAACCTTCCTTCCTGCTTTTTATAAATTATCACTTCCTTGACTTTCCTCAAGGCCAGCTCACCCACCCTCCCTACTCTTTTACTTTTCCTCTGAAAGTCCCAGTCATCTCTACACAAATTGAGGTTGAGTTCAGTACACACTAGACTCTTTTTTATATTGCAATAACTGATACTGATTAAAAACCTGCTCTTACCACTTTAATTAGTGACCAGATTTGTTTACTTTTGAGAGTAGAAGGAATGGTTTACTGTCCTTATTTATTCATCTCCGGACATACATCTGAATTTAAAAGTAAAGGAGAGATTTTAACTCACAGAGTAGGTGCCTAGTGTATAATTGGGGGGATAAAATATGGGCAAGTATTAAAAATATTTAAGTTAGTTCCTTAGGCATATCATATAGATATCACTTAGAGCTAGCTTTGTCCAGTGGTATATGGCAATGCACTTGTTAATTCATGAAGAGAGGAATATTTCTCTATCAAGAATGTCTCCATCCTAACCTAATGTCTTGCATTGTAAACTTGCTGCAAGATTCCTGCTGAATCCCTGTAACTGCCAACCACAAAGGTGAATTTTGCATGTACAAATGTCATTCAAAGTGACACACGTTACCAGAGAAGTTTAGAGTTTTTCCACCTTTATGTTTACCACCTGTGGGTTTCATTTTAAGCAAAGATTTACTATGAACTATGCGAGTGTCTACTAAAAAAAATTCAAAGCAAGTGTTGTAAACATAGGATTTAAGATGAAGACCTGGTCTAAGTTCGGGCTTTAGAACTTGGTCTTACTACCTGCGACCTTTTGGGCCAATCACCAGACCTCCTCAAATTACAATTTTTCTATCTTCACTGTTTAGAACATCATCATAACTATCTCATAGAATTATTACAAGGGTAAAATATGCGAAGAGTACATGAAAGACTGTATTTAACCTAAGGAGTTGAAAGTGTTCATCCCCAAAGGTGGAGTAGCAGCATTACAAATCTCTGCTATGAGAGTTTGACATTGTGGGTAAAGAAGCTCCTGTCCCTATCTGTCTCTGAAGCTGGACTACCTGGAATTCAACTCCACAGCACATAGCGTGCCACCTAGTTTCTGTGGACAGTGGCTAAACCACCCACACCTGCTGAATGCTCTCTGCATCCCAAAGATGTAGGATGAATAATAGTATATCACAGAGGTTAAAAGTATCAGATGAAATAATTTGGGAAGCATTTAGAAAATGCCTGGAATGTAGAAAGTATCCAAATATTAGCTGATAATAAATGATGATGATGGTGGTGATCATGATGAAGACGACAGCTCCTTCCACTTAATACCCTGAGGGAACCCTTTCTAGCCTTAAGAGTAATAATTGGTAGTTGCTCATTAGAGAACAATACACTTACATTTTAATATTGCGCCAAAATCAAAATTTCTTATAATGAGAAAATATTTTAGGATTTTGCCACGTTTTATCTTTCCATCCCACTTAGTTAACCACATTAAGATGATATAATTGACACAATTAATTTCAATTAGGTATTTCTAATTGTGAACTTACTTAGAGCCATGTAAAACAAGCAGACTCAAAAAAAGAGAAAGGAAAAGAAAATGTTTGTAAACCACAAAGTCTCAGACTTACAGTCAGAGCTAAACATCTGTGATTGTAACAGTTTAGGATGCATTGTGCTTGACTGACTTCAGTCACTGTGTGTGTACTGAGCTACAAAACCCTCACTATGTTGGGTAAAGGTAAATAATTAGATTTTACAAGCTTGCATCTTTTTTTTTTTTTTTTTTTTTTTTGAGACGGAGTCTCGCTCTGCCACCCAGGCTGGAGTGCAGTGGCCGGATCTCAGCTCACTGCAAGCTCCGCCTCCCGGGTTCACGCCATTCTCCTGCCTCAGCCTCCCGAGTAGCTGGGACTACAGGCGCCTGCCACCTCGCCCGGCTAGTTTTTTGTATTTTTTTAGTAGAGACGGGGTTTCACCGTGTTAGCCAGGATGGTCTCGATCTCCTGACCTCGTGATCCGCCCGTCTCAGCCTCCCAAAGTGCTGGGATTACAGGCTTGAGCCACCGCGCCCGGCCTGCTTGCATCTTTTAAAACTCTCATTACACTATTTCTTCATAGTGCTGAATTTTCTTTAGATTCGATGTAAATTTTACTTTAGTAAACAGTAGGTTTAGAAAAATGATGTTTAAAGCATTCAGTATTTTATAAATAGATACAAAGGTGTTTCAAATAATTGATCAAACAAAATTGGAACTGACTGCCTAAGTTTCTGTGTTAAAAAAGGAGCATAAAGTCTCAGAGGCAGAGGACAAAATGGAGATGTCTGTCAGAGGGACGTGGGAATGATCATTGTTATCACTGATTATTTTATATCCCATAATGATTAAATAGGTATTAAGAGGTGTGATAAATTACGAGAGGCAGTACCTCTCAATGTAAATCATAGAAATGAATTTATGATTTCTTCATGTCTACATATAGGGCATACGTTATAATATTTATAAACACTGAAATATTCCCTGGGGGAAGAGCAGAAAGACATAGAGGTACATCCTCATTTTTTCCCAGCAGATATGTATGTTAGATAAACTCTATCTGTACATTTTGCAACATGAAAGTTATCAAAAATATAACACTTCTACATTGGTGAGGGGATCTGATGAAAATCATCAAGAGAGTTAGAGAGAGAGAGAGAGAGATTGAATCCTTTCTCCTATGTCTACCTCCTCTGGCCTAGTCCAAGGTGTCGAGTTGTCTGAAAACACACTTACCACTTGGGTCATTAATACCAGGGAAGCACAGACCCTCCTCAACCTCAACAAGCCATCATGTGAACATGTATACAAGAAGAGATACATACATATATGCCAAAAAAAGTCCCACAAACCAGTTTTTGACAGCTGTATCCCAATGAAGAATGACACTACATTCATCAAAATGGCCAAGTCTCCTCCTCTTTTGCATGCCCCCACAAATTCTGACTTATCCTAAGGTATCATTTTTCTTATATTTTCTGTAATTGAATGCAGTCCTCCTGAAAATTAACTAAATATGTATGTGTTATAAAGGTATATTTATTGAACTCCTGTTTATTTCCAGACAGGTGCTTTATATTAGCAGTCCCCAACTTTTTTGGCAACAGTGACTGGGTTAGTAGAAGACAATTTTTCCACAGATGGGGGGCATGGGTGGAGATGGTTTGGGGATGACTCAAGCGCATTCTGTTTATCATTAGATTTCTATAAGGCAGGCACAACCTAGATTCCTTACATGCTTGGTTCACAATAGGGTTTACACTCCTATGAGAATCTAATGCCAGCAGCTGATCTGACAGGAGCCGGAGCTCAGGCAGTAAAGCTTCCTTGCATGCTCACCTTCTGCTGTGTGACCCAGTTCCTAACAGGCTACAGACCTACAGCAGTCGGTGGCCCAGGGGTTGGAGACCCCTGCTTTATATCACATATTACCTATCTAGTAATCCTGCATGAAAAGCAAGGTGAAAATGTCTTTTTTTTTTCAAAGGAGAAAACTGGGTTTAGAGAAGTTACGTAAAAGTAGCAAGAGGTGGAGTTTGGATTCAAATGCACATCTGTCCAAGGCCTTCACAATTAAGCCACCCTTTATACTTTATACTCTGGGTAAAGTGTTGCATTATGTACTTGGATAACATGAATGAAGAGGATGTGATGCCTAACCTGGACAATCTTCTGTATTCTGCCTTACCTATAGAGTTAAGGTTCTACCTTACCCAATTTTATGTGACAGGCACAAGGGAACTTTCATAGCTTCATGGCTTTCTATAATATGTATTTGTAAAATCACAGATCTACTTCTCCCATGCTTTTACATACCTTTCAAGATGTAATGGAGAAGAAACATCTGGAGAGATTTTCTAAGACATTATTAGCTCAAGACCCAGAGGAGAGTGGTGAATACCTGAGTGATACAGTGGAGACAAAGTAGCCGTGAGGGTTTGAGACAGAGTAGCATAGTCTGTCACAGCCTGGGCTTCTGAAGCATTCAAACATGGGTTCTAATCCCGCTGCTGCTACAGACAAGATAGTCAACCACCCGCACACACACGCGTGCGCACACACACACACAGAAAAACAGAAAATACTCTAATTTTATATTCATAATTATATACACATATTTATGTGATTTAGAAACAGGTTATACTTGTAGTTGATTGCCTCATTGTTGTCATTTTGGAAGAAGGATTACAATATGTTACATGTAGATTTTGTCTATCATACAACTCAAAGACTT
>NW_022162750.1:2046-35658 GCF_008728515.1 Papio anubis | reverse complement strand
AAGGCTAAAAGCAAAATCTGGCTACAAGCCTGTGTTATTCCTCCTTTCAACAAAATTATTTTTGTCCACTGTGACTATTTCAAAAATATACAAAGATAAACATGTCTATAAAATCGTAAAACATGGGTATATATAAGAAAAGATATGACAGGAGCCCACTGCAAAACAAAAGATTGTAAAGCATTTTTAAATTAAAAATGATTTTTAAGAGGAATCCATATTTAAATTACTTTCAGTCTTATCTCACTATAAAGGAAAAAACAGTAGTTAGTTTCCTAAAAGTACGATAGCCAGAAAATGTGATATAAACCATCTGATTCTGAATTATAAATTTCTGATATATAAATTATTTATAAATATCCAATCTGACCAATTAAAACCGAGATAATAAATGAACAATAGGACATTGTATATAATATCAGTCATTGTACTTTCATAGCACAAATGATTCATTGGTTTTCCTTATAAACATTTAAATATTTTAATCAGAGATACCAGAAAAATCTCTGTTGGTATGTTTGGTTAAAATGAAAAGAAGAGTGCATAACCTCTACATAAAAATATGTAGTTAGGTTAAGTTGAAATGATTTTTATTCTGTTTTGTTTCAACCCTAGAGTTGCTTTACTGCATAGGGTCTAATGAACATAATTTATTTCTGGATGATTAAGGACAATAAATGGTCTTTAAGTTACTAGTATTATGCATAAACCCTCCCTATCTAGTGTGTTTAGTTGTAAACATGAGAGCTAGGATGAAGATATAATTAACACAGACCATATATCTAAATTTTTATTAAAAGTAAATCCCTTTTCTCATCATTGTTAATTTTATAATTAAAATATAGATATTTTCAAAGATACTTCAAGTTTTAGAGATAAATACTATTAGAATTCCTATTGCTATATAGCAAATCAGCCCAAAATTTAATGGCTAATACAAACAAAAATAGTGTCATTATTATCTTTTATTTTTCTAGAGGTTGACTGGGCTCAGCCAAGAAGTTCTAATTAAAGGTCTCTCATGTGGTGGCGGGCAGAGGGGACTGAGCTTAGGGTGTGCTTCAGGTCTTCTTCACTTACTTGCCTGGGGACTGACCTTGGTTAGCAACTGAGACCTATAATCATGGCAGCCAGAACACTTACACATGTAGCCTCGCCTTCCTCACAGCACGGTAGCTGAGTTTAAAGAGACCACCTTCCAAGAAATAAAAAATGTAAGCTGTCACATTCTTACACCCTGGGCCTGTAAACTGTCCTTGTGCCACATATCAATTTCACCATATTCTATTGTTCAGTCAATCAGAGAGTTTAGCTTAAAGGGGAGGAGACACAGACACTACCTTCCAATGGAACAAAGTCAGTTAATTTGGTAACTGTGTTTTGAAACTGTCAGAGTTGTTGTCTCTCTGGTCACAAATTATTCACATACCCATTCCATGCAAACCACACTCATTTACTTCCAATGACCCCTTTCCCAAAGTAACATCTCTTTATGAAATTATAGTCAAGCTCAGGTGCTGGATATGGTTGTCTATTTTAGGTCCGCATCCAGATGAACTTTGGGAATATGTTTCCTATAATAGCAATTTTTGAGTACAGTTTTTTTTTTTTTCAATATAAAGAACTCAGAACTAAAGAGACAAGTTATTTTGTTCTCCCACAATCAACATGCAATGTTGAGGAAGGCATAGAATAATTTACATTTAATAAGCGGGAAAACAGTTTCTCACACTAGTCACAGCAGTCACTCATCCTTAGAAATTTTTTGAAATGTTGCTGAATATGAGTTTTCAATCTCTTGATGAAGAGTCAGTCCTACTGCCTGAGAATGATTTTGCCATGTTTTTGGCTCTGCTCTCTCAGCTGTTGGCTCTGTCTTCTGATTCACCCTTCCTTTTTAATAAAAAAATTACTGGTGTTTGCTGCTAGGTAGTCTCCTTGTTCAGCTTTCTTTCTGTAGCAGATCAAGGGACCAAAGGTTTCTTTTCATTTTTATTATTGTCTCTGGACTTTTAGTACAAGCTGGTAGTACATCTACCAGAAACTAACAACAGAAAAAAAATTACTTTAAAAATTTTGAAAGATTTCTATGAATTTAATTTGGGCTGCTGAATTAGACAAAAACTGCAACAAGTAATCTTTTTTTTTTTTTTTTTTTTTAAGATTAGTCCTTTCCTACCTTGGGTTATCTTTGAAGCTGCTGTGGAACCATATCCCAATGATTATTTGAATTTTTATTATTTATCACAGTGGATCTGTGTGGCATGTCCTTAAGACCCTTAGAGGATCATTGACAATCTAAATGGTCCTATGGGTAGTTGCATAAAATATTTCTGATGTCTTTCAAAAAAATGTAATTGTCTAACCTTGAATTTAATCTATAACCTTAAGCTGTTGTGCTCTCAGGATACTGGGAATGAGAAAGTTTAATTTTTATACCCAGCAAATCCTGGCTTCTTTTTATTTAACAGTTAATTCTTTAGCTTATCTTTGTCTTCTCACGTTTTATTACACACAGCAGGAGGATGTGAAGTGGCTCTTTCAAGTATTCTGTCTAGAAACCTCTTTATCCCCAAGTCCATTAGGAACGTTTCCTATTTTCCACATTACTTCATTAGACAGTGTTGCCAAATTTCTGCCATTACATAACAAATGTCCCTAATCCTCTAGCTTTATTTTTCCTCCCGTTAAGCTCTATCTAATGACTTCCTCACAGTCACTGAGGTTTTCAATATTATTTTTCTTGATGCTCTTTAGGTTTTTCTACTCTCCTTGAGGCTCTTCTGACTTCAATCTGCCACCTGGTCCTAAAGCCAATACCACATATTTTAGGTTGTTTTTGTAGTATAAAATTCTAAGTACTGAAATCTAGTTGAGTTATCATTTGCTGAAGAACAAGCCACCACAAATACTAGTGAAATTACAAAAAAAAAAATTATTTATTTCCTATGGTTCTGGGGGATGACTGGAATAAACTAGGTAGTTTTTGATAAATATCTTTCATACAGCTGCATTCAGATGGTGATTAGGACTAGATTTATTTTGAAGACCTACTTATATAAAGGCTGATGCTGACTGACGGCTAGAACTTTGTCTGAGGTTGTTCTCTGTAATCTGTATATACATAAATCCATGGTGTGGGGAAACCCAGACCCTATCCATATATCATATATATGTCTAGATTTTTAATGAGTTAAAACTTAAAAATAAACACTTTTGTGGAGAATGTAAATAAAAAGGTCATTTGAATGTGAATCACTGTATGTTTATAAAACATTTCTACAGTCCAATTAAAGTTGAATTAAAATACAAATTTTAAATGTGTATACCCAAGGATCCAGATGTTGAACTTCTATTCATCTCTCAAGAGATGACTCTTAAGAAGACATACTTCAAGTGCACAAAGATGTTGTAAAATTACAAGAGAGCACAAATAATATTTTTAGTAATGGTTATCTCAGAGGAGGGCATAAGAAGAGTCAGGGTGTAATAGAAAAGAGAAAACTCTAGCCATTCACCATAATCATCTTTCCCTTCTTTGGGCACATGGCTAGATTCCTATACTCTATGGCAAATAGGTGCTTAGTTCTTTTGAGCATAAAAGATTCATAGTACAATACTTCTAAACTTGACCCATAGAAATTTCATGAAATTCTTCCTGATTCCCAGGTTAGATGAATACCATATTCTTCCTCTGTGCTGACTCAGTGCTAATAGTGCTAATCTTACTCTCACTGTATTTCAATTGCTTTTTATACCCTCCATATCTTCCACAAATAACCTGAGAGACAAATTAAGTCCTTAACAAATATTTGTTGGATATAAACATTAATGTGACAACTCACATGAAATAATTTGGTTTATTTGTTCTGTATACTTTAAAGTGCTTTGCAAATTCATGAATTAATCTTTCTCTTAATGACAATAAATGTACCTTAGGAGAATGAGAAATCTTAGAAATTGTTTCTATATATTACAAAAATAGGAAGACAAAAAGAAAAAATGAAACACAAGGGAAAGAAGAGATCTATCTAAATGGAAATTTATAATAGTAATGTCATGTCATAAATAAAGATAGTAGAAGGGAAATTTTTCTAATTGACAAAGTAGAGTAAAATACTTGTGGCTTGCACATCAGGTAGGCTAAACTAGTAGTTCGTCATCTTCCTGACTTGCTAAGATGTAAGGAAATCATAGAACATCACAAATTAGCTCTGTTTTCTTCTATCTTGTAATCAAGATAGAAATGCCTATGTTCTTAGAAGGTTGCAGAGGGAAGAGAAAGGCAGGGATATCAAGCAGAATTGGCAAGGTATCTTTCCAAAGAAAAGTGAATAATCAATAACATCCACATCTATAGTGGTATTAAGAATCTGAAGACACTGAAAGTCAGCTTTGTGAGAAAGAAAGTTCATTGCTTGGTGGATAACTCAAACCTTCCTTTATGCATTATCTGTGTTCTTTTTGACCTTATTTGGCCACCAGAGTTTTCTCTTTAATTGTGCCATTGGCAAGGAAATACATTTCTTTAAAAATCCTAAGGAATTCACTGGGTTCCAGAGTCCTTCTTGACCCCATTGTCTGGTACAAACCCCAAAGTCTGCTCCATAAGCAGGGCATCAATGATTCTTGCCACTATAATGAGCACCATTTCTCCCTCTTGGTTTAGAGAAATGAGTAGCTCATATGACCATGACTGTCTCCTGATGGACACAGTACTCCTTTGGGCACATAGCCTTCAAATTCACTGAGCCAAAGATCATGGAAACAAGAATCAAAAATTCCTTAAGTGTTATGTGAAATAGTGATAGGGTCTCCATTTTACTTCTTGATTCTTGAAAGTGTATTATAGCTAAAAGGAAGATTGCATGATATGTTATCCATATCACATTGGACATCATCCCAATCTCACTGGGTGTTTTCTCTTAGCTGTACTCTAGCTGAGTCTTAAGCAGGCCATCACACACGTCTCTCAAGCCAAGTCCTTCAAGACAATAGGGATGAAGTGATATTGTTACTGTGATTTCAAGTCTTCAATCAACATATTATATATCAGGTAATAAATTTAACTTGATCTTGTTTATCCTTTCTACTTACATCCTTAAAATTCATTCACATAACATTATTCTTCAGAATTATTCTGATTCAAAAAGACTAAATTCCCAACATTTTGAGAAATTTATAGCATTGAGTATTAGTTTAGACCTTATTTTCTGGTCCGGTTTATACTGGTATCTAACTCTCATTATGGGCTGAAAGGACGTTGTAGGAGTATGTCCTTGCTAGCCAAAAAGTTTCATAGGGAGTTGGAAATTCAAAATTCTAAGCCTTCTAGGTCCTAACCAAATGTCCTCATTTCCTGAATCAGGATCTCATTCCATCCTACTAGTACTTCAGCCCAGGGGTCAACAAATGTCCTCTGTAAAGGGCCAAATAATAAAAATTCTCAGTTTTTCAGGCTTACTTTCTTTATTACAACTGCTCAACTCTGCCATTAGAAACTAACCATTGGTAATAGTTAAATTAATATGAATAAAATTATTTTACAAAAGCTTTCTTTACAAAAGCTGGTGATGGGACAGATTTAGGCAGTTTGAAGTTTGCCCACTTCTGCTTTAGTCTGGGCACTTAACTGGTGTTGCAGTTAAAAACTTATCTTCAAGCCGTGGGATTGATTTTCAGTCATATATACTACTGAAGATAAATCACTTTTAAAAATTGCTGGAGAGGTCCTCCACTTTTCCTTTTGTGTTTTCTGTTAGGCATTGAATTTGTGTGTGTGTGTATACTCTCTAGTTTTGTCAGAAATTACAGTACCTGCATCAGTTGTTTTCAATTATCATCATTAAGCTGAATTACTACATGTGCTGTTGACAGTTCATTCCTCAAAAGCTTGTCCTCCACTTGGATTGCATTCAGGCTGGCTACACAATTTCTGGGGCACAGTGCACAATAAAAATGTAAGCCCTGGTTCAAAAAGTTGGAAAAAAAAAAAAAACTTTCCATGGTTTCTCATTCAATTGTCATAGATTTTGTTTTTATTTTTTGTTTTTGTTTTGCTATTAACTATCATATTTGCTCAGGCTTGAACAATGGCATTGTTAGTGAAGGCATAGCCAGAAGATGAGGATGAGGTGAGTAGTCAGCCATTTTCATGTGTTTGAAAGTTAACAAGCTTGGATTCAAGTGATATTATGTGAATCATCTGTTTTTATGCTTTGAATTTTACATATACACTATGTAACACAGAAAGAATGGTGTTGAAGAAAGAATGCTAAGTAAATACAAAAAGTGGACCTCCATCCCAAGTGCACCACTTTGGGTAAGAAATCTACTCTCTGTGGAGCTCAGTTTTTTCAACTGTAAAGTAAATAACTTGAACTAAGTGACTTCAGGGTTATTTTGATACTTAAATATATGTACATACTTTTATAAAATAAAGTAATAGAAGGAAAACTTAAATCACACGTTATAAACTTCAGAGTGCAAAGGTGAACAGATGGAATGAGGATAAAATAGACAACTGTAATGACAAAATTTTATGACAAGCCTCAGATAAATTGACTTGGCAGAATCGATCTATATAAAAATCAATCTAAACTTGTGGAAAGAAAAGTGAGAAAAATTGGGCACCAAGGAATTCATGATATATCACAATTATTTTTTGACTACAGGGACATCAATTTTCTGTAATTGCTTATACAGGTCACTGACAGATGCTTGATGTATTAAAAATTCATAAATGTTTCCACACCACATTTTATTTTTTGACTGCAGACTTCTTGATGCATTAACCAGGGGCCTGCAATGGAGTCAAAGAGGACTTCTGTTTTGTTTTGTTTTAATTTTTATTTATTTATTTTTTGCTTTATTTGAAGGTTTTTCAAAGAAAGGTAGATAATCTGCATTGGAAGAGTGAAGCCGTTCATATATTACTTTGAACAGAAACAGAAGGGAAATGGGAAAAATTTTAGAAAATAAAGGAAAGAATGTCCTTTCCATTAAGACTGTTCTCAAAGGTGGTTGTTTTCTAAGACGGCAAAGGAGTCCAAGATCCTTCAAGAGGAAGCAGGAATACATCTGGAGCTTCCCTGGTTTTCATGCTTGCTAAATTCCATAGAGGTTCAGTTTTTTCCTTGAGTCTGTGAAATGCTTCAACATTCTTGAAACAAAAAACATCTTATTTTTAATAATAAAAAGACTGTGTTAAATTTTGTGTTTTGTTTTTTGTTTGTATGTTTGGTTGCTATAAATAGATGCATTACAAAAATGAGACCTAAGAAAAAAGCATTAATGCCTACCAGAAGATTTGTCTTAAGTATCTCAGTGGGGATAGAAACCATAGACATTTGGATTTCAGTTCAATATAAAAACTAACTTTCTTTTACTCACAATATTCCAAAGATGGACTGAACTGCCTCAAAAAGCAGGTGCCAAAACATGAACTGGGTGACCACATCATAATGAAGTTGCAATTACGGAGGGGATGCAGCTAATGTTATTGGATCATATTATATATGCTTCTTTTGATGTTTAAGATACACTGAAGAGAAATAAATTTGCATTTATACGGTAAAGAGGTCAGTTTATGAGCATTGCCAAATGACAAACTTACCGTTTAAAAGGAGAAAAGTTATGGATACAAAAGGTCCTTTCATCCCAACACTATATATTCAGTTTTAACTATTCAGGAACTACCAAAAAATTCTGTAATATGTCATTGTAACATTTCCAGGTCATGAACTTAATGCACCAAAAGAGGCTGTTTCAGAATAAGCCTTGCTTATCTCATACCGTTGATATGCACTGAACTTTCATTTTCTTTATGCAATAGTTTTCTTTATGTGTCTGAGAGTTTCATTTTTTTTTCAGTTAGACTTTAGAGCCATTTAAGGAAGAGTGTATCTTTTAATGATTGAAGGAATTTAAAATCCATTATTGTCTCTGAAAGTATTTATCCTTAGTATCAAGAGATAATTTTTTTTTGATGATACTCCAAGAAAAATTGGAGCAACAGTTTTGGGTAAAGTTCAGGTCATACGCCATCAAGCAAAGGGAAAAAATCATGAGATGAGGTGGCGGAAGGAAATGAGTGTTGTCTCTAAAGTAAATGAAGTAAATTCAGCTGTGTTTGAATCTGACTTTCACACTGCATACCTGCACAACCTCAGAAAAGCAACTTCTTCTCTCAGAGCCACCATTTCCTTACATGCACAATTAGGATAACAGCAACTAGAGCTGTTGTGAAATTTATAGCAAATATTTGAGGAAGACTGTGAATATTACTATTTGTTTATAATCTGACAATACAAATTATAAACAAATATTAGTTACTTTAGTTAATTTAATCGTCGTATCAAACCTATGAGTAACACAGGAACTTCAGAGAGCTGGTGATTCGGTATGAAATATGCTCACAATCTTGTCCTGTCTTTCGGAATGTAGAAGAAGTTGCTATTAAATCACATGGGCCACTACTGATTCTAGACATTTTTGTTTACTGAAGTCACTATTTTTATCCTGGAGTATTTGATCAGCTGTCTTAATCAGACAGTTCAAAGGAAGAAAATCAGATATTTGAACTATATGGAGAGTTGCCTAGAAACATCAACACTTTCAGGTGAATAGAGTGATTATTAGTGTCTAAATGAAATAGTTCAGAACCTCCTCCCACCATCACTCTCTACATGCGTACTCCTAATAAGTTTTGGAATCTGGAGGTGCTTGCATTTCTTCTTTCAACTCAGGGATCTACTGGAGCTCACACTCAGGATCTATTGCCTTTCATATTGCCTTCACCTGTTCAACCAGTCATAGTTTTCCATTTTCTCTCAGAAATCCTTTCTCATCTGTTATTTCATAAAATGTTTTGTTCTGTTTCGTTATTTCCACTTTGATCATCTCATTGGTTTGAGAGTCTCTTTGCAAATCTCCTGGGACTTTTTGGTTTGCTCTATCCCTTTAATTTCTTTTTCAGCTTGTATTACTGTTCTGGACATGAGCACAAAACAAAACACAATAAATGTTTCAAATAACAACTCATTGTAAATTTTGATATCAGTAATGTAAGTTGCCTCTGTTTTCCCCAATGACAGGTTTCAATTCACAATCAACAAACTGTCCAAGTTAGAGTAAATTTTTCCTTGTGCTTTAGTTTCTATATATGAAAAGAGCCTATAATTCTGAAAGGCATTACTGCTTATGAGAGGTGGAAAAGATTTTTTTGCAAATTTCATTTTAACGTGATCATGGCAATTTAGGAGTACCTACTTTTTAGCCCATTGCTGGTTAATATATTTCATAGAAGAGATGACAATTTCTCCTCATTAGTTGCTTTTGTTAGGCTAAGATCAACAATAATTAGCACATTTTGTCAGCTACTTGGAAAATTTCCAAGGCATTAGCAAAATTATGTGCAATAATCTCTGGGCTAAGATGATCAGACTAGAAGCAGATAGGCATAATAAAAAGCTTGCTAAATACAATGAAAATGAAGAGATTATGTTTCTGGAAAGAAAGTTCATATGGATATCTGTTTATTTCCACTTAATCAGTTCAACAACTTGAATTTGGGCCTAAGAAAATAATTTTTTATATATTTGATTTTGTCTTTGTTTTCTAATTATGAGATCATTAGTTTTAACTTTGATTATATGAGATGATGAATGTCTCCTTAGGTTCCCAAATTCTTTACCTTTCACAGGTTAGCCATGCTTAGAGATCTCAGTATGGACTGGTTTGCTTCTGTTTTAACATTTTTAATGACTATTATAGCTCAAAAGTTTACAACTTAGGCTGCGCATGGTGGCTTATGCCTGTAATCCCAACACTTCGGGAGGCATAGGCAAGCGGATCACCTGAGATCAGGGGTTCGAGACCAGCCTGGGCAGCATGGTGAAACTCATCTCTACTAAAAACACAAAAGAATTACCTGGGTGTGGTGGGCACTTGTAATCCCAGCTACTCGGGAGGCTGAGGCAGGAGAATCGCTTGAAACTGGGAGGCGGAGGTTGCAATGAGCCGAGATTGTGCCGCTGCACTATAGCCTGGGCAACAGAGGATATTCCGTCTCAAAAAAAAAAAAAAAGTTTATACCTTCTGCACCTTTAAATCCTTCACAAGAGCGACAACACATAGGATTGGCTATGAAAGAGTATAATATTGATTTAAATTTTTGAAGACAGAATTATGAAAAAAATTGATATTAACCTACAAATGGCAAAGACACCAACCACCTGATAATATGTCTGTCTCAAACTTAATAGAATTTAAAATCTATTAATTGCCTTAATTTCCTACTTCATTCTATATCATCACTTGCTATTCTCACAGTTCATTTATCCTATCAGAAGTGAATGTGAAGTTTGATAATAGTAAGACATGTGTACTCTTTAATTTAATGAATGTGATGTATACTCCTTAATTTAATGAATATATACAATTCACTTTTTATATGCCAGGCACATAAATTATATAGCGTAACTTGCCTTTTTTTTTTTTTTTCAAACTGTTTCAGCTAGCATAGAGCATTAAAATTGCCAATAAATTTTATAGTTTGTCAATGTATTTTTAAAAATCCTGTCAGAATTTTGATTGAGGTCAAGTTGAAT
The DNA here is from genome assembly GCF_008728515.1 of Papio anubis. Classification (NCBI taxonomy): domain Eukaryota; kingdom Metazoa; phylum Chordata; class Mammalia; order Primates; family Cercopithecidae; genus Papio; species Papio anubis. The sequence continues at coordinate 25,048 of NW_022162750.1, read as the reverse complement.
CTATAATAACTTAGGAGAAAATTTACATCTTAATAATGTTGAATCTTTCAATTCATGGGCCTGGTATGTTTAATGTTGTTAATGTTAATAATAACATTATTAATAATGTTAATAATGTTGAATTATTAATAATGTTGAATCTTTCAATTCATGGGCCTGGTATACTTTTCTTCACTATCATATAGACATACTAAACGTAGTACAAGTACTTGTTAGCTCTATAAGCTTCCATTTTTTTATTCCCTAGGATTTTTCTTTACACGGAAAAACATGTTATCTGCAAACAGAAACACTTTGTTTCTTCCTTTGTGAAAGACCATGTCATCTGAAAAGAGAAACTCTTATTAATTCCTATGTGACTTTTACAGTTCTTGCATTAATTTATTAGCTAGGATGTCCAGGGCAAGGTTGAATAGGATTGGTGAGACATTCTTTCCTTGTTCTAGATCTTGGAACAAGAACACTCAGTCTTTCACCATTAGTTATAATGTTACCTGTAAGTTTTCCTTGGATGTCCTTTTTAGGTTGAGTTTCTTTCTATTCTTAATTTGTTAAGAATTTTTATTATCAGCCCCTGAACTGGAACCAAGAGATGAAAAGCAGAAAAATAAAGTGAGTTGGAGATTGTGGAACTAAAACCTATTTCTTTGTGATTGCAGTAACTATAGTTTCTATACAAATCTTAAATAATCTGGTTGAACTAGAAATTTCAAGCTATTATTTCCCTGTTTAAAATCCTTCAACCATGTATCATCTTCTATAGGATGAAATCTAGTTCACTTTGAATGATGCTTATGCCTCTCAGTACTATGGCCTTGGCCTTCAGCTTCATCTCATTTCTCTTGATTCTCCTGAATGCATTTCTGCACTCTTGCTGTTTGAGCTATGTGCATTTTTAAAAACATACCATAACTGTCAACTCTATTTTGTAACTGCCATTTATTATGTCTAGAATGCCTTTTTAGTTAGCACTATGGGGAAAACTTCTACTCCCTTAATTTGAAACATTTCTATGAAACAGTCCTGAATCTTCCAAACCTTATTGTAAACATTTTTTTTTTTTCAGTGCATGATGAAGCAGAATATTTCCCTGACCCCTTTGCAGGACTCACAACAGGAGTGCCTCTTGTACACAGCCCACCACTCTCAATTCATTGTGGGAGGGGGTGTTGGTTGCCCATTGTGAGAGAGAGGGAAATAGGCGTCCCTAATTTCCTTTCCCTCTTTCAGTGAAAACTCAGGGTGTAAGGAGAAAGAAAATAGGCATCCCCCTTTTCTCTTCCATAGCTTTATTCCCAAGTCCCAGCAACCTTAGACGGATGCCACCCATGGGTGCTATTGTGGCCTGCACCTGTGAAGCAGGGAGGGCCCAGAAAATAGGAGTTATCTGCACTCACCTACGCCTCCATCCCCCTTACTGTTGGCCACCTTTGGGTTCCTTAGGGCCTTACCTATGCCATGGAGCATGACTTCCTTCCATGAAATAGGGGCCTAATCAGCAAGAATTAGCCGTGCCCATTTACACTTTGCCCATTGCCTGGCTTTGGATCCCTCAGGTCTTGTTTTCCTTTCCTGGACTTCAGCCAAAGATTACAATTAGTTTGGGAAAAATGGTGTCTCAGAGGGTGCATGGATTAATTTAGATTAAGTCCCAGACGGGCCTTGCAAAATTTGCAGTTATTAGCCAGTGGAGTCACTCCTTTGTTGTTTCCCTACCGTAAGCAGAGTGCTAAGGTGGGAAAGAAAACCCTCTCACATAGAAAAGGAAAAAAGATAAAAACAGCCTAAGTCCAATGGAGGGACTTGCTCTATGCAAATGGGTTCCTTTAATTGTTACATCTCTCCTCTGGACCAAGCTAGACCCCTCATCCAGGGGATGAAAGACTCTGTGGGAGCATTGCGGGAGGGGACAGTGAGCGGGAAACACTGGCCAACTAGTCGTGTGGGGCCCCTGGCCCTGAGACTGCCCTGGGGCCTAGGAGGCAGCTACGGTTCTCTCCTGCCCTGCATGGCTGTTGGGCACAACTGCGGACATGCCCAAGAGCCTCAGCCAGGAGAGAAAGGGGCGAGAAGGGGAGCCACTGTGCATAGTGGGCACCTGCAGCTGTTGGGGTCAGGGTGGGGGTCGCACCTCTAAGAACAAATGGAAATCACATTGTTCTGTATTGCATATCTGGTGGCTGAACCAAATGCTCATTCTACCTAATAACTTTTCTTCAGTTTGTGGCAAAACCCTTAAGATTTGAAGAAATAGGAGCCATTTCAAACTGTGAAAGAAGAAAAGCTACCAAAGAAAAGTCGGGGGTCTTGGCCATTGCCTTAATGGAAGGTCGGGGACAAGGTCCAGTCCAGGAGCCTTCCAGCTACACTGAGGAATGGCCTTGACCAAATGCATTCAGTTGCCCCAGGACTTATTCTGGTCCCACACATTGGCTAGACCTCCATGAAGGGAAACAGAGTCAACTTTCCTTTCACCCCGAAGAAAGAGAGATGTGGCAGAGTTGCATCCTGTCCTCTGCAAATGGCATAACTCAGAGGAAAGTCTGAGGACAAGACGTCTTGGAAAAAAGTGAAGAGACAGATCCAGCAGATCCTCATTTACTAACCCTTCTGCTGAATCTTGGACAAGCCCCAGATGAAGCAGGAAATTTCCCTGACCCCTTCGCAGGCCTCACAACAGGGGGGTGCCTCGTTTACTCAGCCCGTTCTCTCAATTCCTTGCAGGAGTGAGCCTGCGAGCAGACAAGGAGGGAACTGGAGTGCATGCGCACTGGAACCGGCTGGCACTTTGGCGCCGGCAGGAGCGAACTCTGTTGGAATATATCTATAAAACTTTTCAGCTATGTGAATTCCAAGAATAAATATAATTCTTGGCAACACTTGAAAATGTATTTTCCCATATTCCTAAACATTAACAGGAAGTTGACTTTATTCCACTCTTTACTTTCCCCGTTATTAGCATCCTGAAGAACACCTTCTCTTATCTGATTTCAAATGAAGCATACTCTGGGTGTTAATCTGTGCAGGATGATTTTCCAGGAATAGATCAACTTATAAGTAGATTGAAGGCAATGAAAACTCAGATATGCCTATTTTTGATTCAGGGTATGAAACAAGAGGTAAACCACGGTAACTGCCTGTATAAGATTGGCAACTAAATGGGTGAAGGGGACTGAAATACATCAGATGGATGTGTAAGGTTGGAGGAGTGACTCTCCTGACATGCAAGAAATAAAGCCACTGCTTCATTCAATTACATGTTCGGTAAAGAACTGCATAGATTTCATCCATGAAGCTCCATGGGGGCTGGTAATTCTGTCCTATTTGGAACCAATCTCTCCTGCCCAGCTGGTGAGCTAGGAGAGTTTTGTAAGGCTATGAGCATATCTGTGGCACATATCCTGTATCAATGTTTTTGTACAATATACAGTTTTATGGGGCCTTCAGTCCAATTTTGCTAGAGCCAATGGAGATTTCTGTCACACAATAATTAACTTCTTTTCAGGAAGAACCATTCTGAAGCAAGGCATACTTTATCCTCAGTGCTGCCACTTTATTTTGATGAGGGAAAATGGTGTGTTATCTAGGAAGCCCATGACAGAATGTCATAGTAATCAGATACTGTGTTGATGCTATCGGATGTGTCTCTCACACTAAGTTTCCCATTCGTACTTGTAGAGATTCACAGAAAAATTTCTCCAAGAATGCCATTCAGATTCCCGCAATCAGAGATTATACCTTTTGCTCATTTTTTTCAGATACTTAATTTTTCTCTTTAAATTTTTATCAAGTAACCTTGACACACATGCATTTTAAAATGAAGTCATACATAGGAATGTCTAAACAAAGCTTTTTTTTTCTTTAGTGTCTTTTTCTTTTTGAAAGAACAATTATGATTAAAGACTGAATGATCAATCATTAAGAAATAGCAGGTATCAAGGTGGGTGGATCACAAGGTCAGGCGATCAAGACCATCCTGGCCAACATGGTGAAACCCCACCTGTACTAAAAATACAAAACTAGGTTGGTGTGGCAGTGCACGCCTGTAGTCCCAGCTACTTGGGAGTCTGAGGCAGGAGAACTGCTGGAACTTGGGAGGCAGATGCTGCAGTGAGCCAAGATCACGCCACTGCACTCCAGCCTGGGTAACAGAGCAGGACTCTGTCTCAAAAATAAATAAATAAATAAATAAAAATTTTAAAAGCAGGTTTTGCAAAACAGAAAACCTTATTTTAAATCTAGTGAGACAAGTTTGTGTCTATAAGGCAAGGTTACACATTTTGGAAAGAAAATAAAGCAATGTAAAACAAAATAAACGTCACTATGTATAATCAAAACATCAATAATTATTTTTTCAACATTTGAATAACCTCCAATTAGTGTTAAGAACACGACTTCTTTAGACTTTCTATAAATGTAGTCCAAGAAAATGTCTTTGGATAGAAGCATACCCACTATTTGAATACTGACAATCTTAGAGCAAACTAGCAGTAGACTTGATTTTTCAAGAATTTATCTCTTAGACAATTTAACCTTTGCTGTGTTTTTAGTGATCTAAGAACTTCAAAGTTTTTCCTCACATGTTGTTGAGATTTTAAACCATGAATTTTGAGTGCAGGTGTGTATCATTAATGAACCACAGGTAATGATACTGAATTAGCATTGCCTAATCAATGCCGGAAAACATTGGCTGCTCGATAAAGATTTGATACAAGATTGGAAACTGACTATCATACAGTTAAATTCTGGAAGGCACTATTTCCCAAAGTTTAGTCCAAAATGATCTGAGGAGGAATCAACTAAAATGCAGTTTTCTAAGCCCTGCTGTAGAATTTCCAAACCAGAATTTCTGAGGGAACAGTGCTGAAGAAGGGAAATAAGTACTATTAAGTAACTCCTCCAGAAAATTTTTTCACACTAAAATGTGAGAAACTTTGTTCAGAATTATATTAGGCAAGTAATGCAAGTTATTCTGTTATTTCCTCTTAAATTTTCATACTTTAAAGTTGGTGCTCTTTCTTATCCACACCAACAGCGTGCTGTGACTCAGACTCTTCTTAATTCTAAGTGACTGTGCCTGACTGTTTATTACAGTCGCCACTAATGACATGTGTCTACAGAATACTTGAAATTTGGCTAGTGTGATTGAGAAGTTGAATTTTTTAACTTTTTAAAATTTTAATTAATTTAATTTTAATCCTTTCAATGAATAGTTACTTCATAGAGTAGGAAGCTTTTAAGTGCATTTGAACCAATTTGGAATTATGAATTGGCCTTTTCAACTTATGACTTTATGTAATCTCAGTATACAAAATTTCAGATGGGAATTTAGCATCCAAATTAGATGTTCTGTAAGTTAAAATATGCAGCATATTTTCACTCACATGTGGGAGATAAAGACACCTTTAGAGAGGAGAATGATAGACACCAGAGGCTAAGAAGCGTATCAACAAAATTATGCAGCAGATCTCACAAGAGTTAGTGTGAAAAAAGAATGCAAAATATCTCAATAAGTTTATGTTGCTCACATGCCCAAATAATAAATTGTATAAATTGAATTAAGATACATTTTAAAACTCAACTTAGCCCATTTAAAAAATATTTTTAATGTGGCTACTGGAAACATTTTATATTGTATCCATGGCTTTTATTACCTTTTATTGGAAAGTAGTGTCTCAAAGTAAAGTGAAGAAGCAGATTATCATTGTGAACAGTACCATCCTTATCCATTAGTAGAAGAGATATGCTTTCCAAAAAGTCTAGAAGATATGGAAAAAAAAGGAGAGACAATAAGCAACATGGGGCTGGTAGGCAGAAAAAGTAGAATCATGTATCTTCAACTACTTCACATTTTAACTTAGAGTTAATAGAAATACTAATATCAGATTTGTTTTGCTACCTATCACTTAAGAACTTTTGCTCAGTGGATTCGTCTGTTTTGTATTGCTATAAAGGAATACCTGAGACTGCATTATTTATAAAGAAAAGAGGTTTATTTGGCTCTTGATTCTTCAGGCTGTATAAGAAGCATGATGCTTTCCTCTTCTCTGCTTCTGGTAAGGGTCACAGGAAGCTTTTACTCGTGGCAGAAGGCAAAAGGGAAGCAAGCATGTCACATGACAAAAGAGGAAGCAAGAGAGAAGGAAGGAAGTACCAGTCTCTTTTAAACAACCAGATCTTGTGTGAACTAATAGATTGAGAACTCACTCATCACTATGAGGAGGGCACCAAGCCATTCATGAGGGATGGCCCTCACAACCAAGCACTTCTCACCAGGCCCTACCTCTAACATTCGGGATCAAATATAAACATGAAATTTAGTGGAGACAAATATCCAAACTACATCACTCAATATGCAGTATTCCCCAGCCCCCTAATGGAAGACTGGCACCCAGGAAAAATAAGGGATCAAGAAGTGCCAACATACAAATTATTATTTGGGCATGTAAGCAATATAAACTTATGGAGATATTTTGCATTCTTTTTTTATGCTAACTCTTTTGAGATCTGCTGCATATTTTTACTGATACATAATATTCCTACACATCAATTGGTTACATGTAATGTTGTGTTTCACACATAGAATGTATAATGATCAAGTCAGGGTATTTGGTGGGGCTATCACCTCCAGTACTTACTACTTCCATGTGTTGAGAACATTTCAAGTATCCTCTTCTATCTATTCAGAAATACACAAAACATTGTGCTTAACTATACTTATCTGACTCTGCTATTGAGTGGGAATTATTTTCTTTACAGTGTAAAATTATGAAATATTTCAGTCATTTGGGTTTATAATTAACATTAGTACTGCCAATCCTGCTCAAGAGATATCCTCATTAATTGTCCTTCAATTTTATACAACAGTCATTTAAGGAAGACAGACCAAAGGAGGATAAAAATTTGAGAGGAGGACCTATAGAATTATGTATCTAGTAAACAAATATATATGTGTATTAAAATCATAAGAATTTCCCTTTCTCTCCTTCTTAGCCTACTCCTTTCCATCACTCTTCTACCATTTCTATCTCTTCCTTTCCCTTCCTGAGCCATCCAGTCCTAAATCCAAGCAAAGCAGTTTTCTACTTTGTGCACTAAGTAGAAAAGAGCCACAGTGATCAAAACAGCATGTGAGAGCCTGGGGTAATGAGGAAGGTTTTCACATAAGAGGGAAATGTTAGTAAGGAATGGAAGTCCAGTAAACTAAGCAGGGACGTCCAGTATGAGATATTGAGCCTGAGTGAGTCAAAGCTGTGTCCACATGGGGATGGGGCAGGCAGCCCTTTGCAGGGTGTCAGAGCCTCAACTGGATGGGAGGGGCATCTATGCTATGAAGACTTTTTTGGCACAGAGTTAGGGAGCATGGGAAAAATAAGAAGGAACTACATCATGGGTAGTATTTGAGTCTACACAGACTGCCAGAGCTAAAGTAAGGTGCAGAAGACACATACATAGGAGAATGAGTGTTGTAATGATGGGGATTTTCATTAATTATATATGTTAAGGGTGATGGAAGTTAGTATCAGGGAATAGAGTTGTAAGCATGAGACCAAAAATGTTAAAAAGATAATGGTGTTTGACTGAACTTGAAAGTATTAGTGGAAATTCATGTTATCATATATGCCTGCCTCCTAGATTTTATCATCTGTGTGCTATTCTCTTCTTCAAGAAACAGAGATTCTTAGATAAATGACTGAATTCAAGGATAGGACAACCAATCTTGAATATAAGCCTGACACTGCTTTTGACAAGAAGTGAGGAAATGGTCAAGAAATAATATCTGGAGGACACGGAAACCAGCTTTCTCTGGGACAATTTGAGCACAAAAATAAACATGATAGTAGTGGATAATTATCTATTGAAAAAGATGGGAAATTGATCACTTCAGACAAATAAAAACAGACACATAAATAAATGTATTTGTTTGATGAGGGACATAATATTTATGTAGCTTCAGAACACCTCTCTGCCAAATATTTAATAATTACAAAGGGCAAAATATTTTACTTTTTTGAAGCAATCACTGGTAATTATTATTTATCTCAAGTTATCAGACATTATTTGCAATGGAACAATTTAAAATCTTGTGCCCCTGATGGGCTACAATGAGAACACAGTATAATTGTTGTAGTATCTAGCCAAAGATACATTACCTGCATCTACTCATGAGTAAACATCAGATAAAACCAACTGAATAACAGTCTATAAAACAATTGGCCTGTACGTGTCAAAAGTATTAGAGTCATGAAAGTCGTGGACAGACTATGGAACTGTTCCATCTTGAAAATAACTAAAGAGACAGGACAATTAAGTACAATCATGATTCTGAAATGCATTTTTGAGTTGTAAAAGACGTTTTTTGGACCATTCCACATTTGCTGGGGTCTGAGTGTTAGATTGCCAATAACTCATTATTAACTTTCTGATTCTAATATTTTGTTGTTATGGAAGAAGAAGTCTAAGATACTAGAAAGTGTTTGGGGATGATGGGGCATCATATTCTCAAATTACTCACAAATAGTTCATGAAAAAATAAGCCGTTTTTCCTGTTCTTGCAACTTTTCTTTGCATTTTTTTAGTGCTTCCAAATTAAAATTATACCACAAAATCATGACAAATGAATATTTCTTTATTTTTTTAATGTATGGTCTATTAAATGAGTGGTTTTAAATTTTATTTTTCTATTTGTTGATTTATTTTCCCCTCAAATAAAATGTTATATGGAAAACCTGGAATAAAGCAGATAAAACTGGAACTGCTCAGCTCTCTCTGTCACCCCTGTGGGGTGCTCGTTAGACCTATTCTTTGTGAGACTAATGAAACAAATAGGAAACTATAAAACAAGTCAAATAGTATATTTTAAACATAATTATTATGGAGAAAAATAAATCCATGTTGAGAGGTAGGGAATTTGAGAGTGAAGATGACAATGCGGAGTGTGGGGTTTTGGAGATTTGAAAAGAAAAGACAAGGAGAACAGGTGAGAGAAAAGACTGGAGGAGAGACAAAAGATTGGGTCAGAGAAAAGATAGAAAAGTCTGATGCTGGACAACAGTAGGGGTCCCCTGGAGCATAGATGTCGTACATTTAAAGTGGGATCAGCACTATGTTTTCAGTTATGTTCATCCGCAAACTTGCAGGCACAAGTAGAGAGTTTGATTAACTTGGATTGTGTTTCTTTTTCAGAGATGTATAGGAAAGCAAGTAAGGAAATGACAGTTGAGGATGTTTGCAAGGGAGTTATAGTAATTGACTGTGATAATATAAGCTGTTATAAGTTATAAACAAAATGAATGTTATTGAAGAAGAATGTACTTCTTTTCCTGTCTCAGACTTACTGCTGCAGGTGTCTTGAAATCTTTCTATTCCTAATTGAAGAAAAGCATAGCCTTGTGTTCTGTAAAAGACGGAATGCCGTGTCTTCCCCATATTACCCTGCATATCACTAAAGTCATTACATTGTTTAATAACTCTGTTTCTGGGTTTGACTTCCAAACACCGAGAGGTGATGAAAGTGTCTCTGTCTTTTTTAAGTGCCTAGCACAGAGCATGATACATAGTGATGTTTCAGTTTTACAGAAAATTATTTATTTTTTGGCAACAGAATCACAATTTTGTGGCAAAATTTGATATTTTCAGAAATTATTTTCTCTCTTTTTGTTTCCCTCTCTACATTATGATCCTTCAAAATGTTTCACAATGAGAATTCCTGCCCCATTTCTATATACAGTTATTTGTTTGAAATCCACTGACTAATCTACACAATCCCTGTATTCCAATCCTAAAATGCAAAAAGTTATCTAATTGGCTCACATAATCTCTTCTCAACAGGCTTGTCTAAAGATAAACTTCTTCTTTGATCAGTTTTTCTCTCCTGGTTCATTAGTTGTGGTCAAAAGACATGTTAACAATGTATTGGCCATCCAGAGGGAATCTGTGAGAAGATCTGTTATAGCCAAATTAGAGAAGCAAAACCACTAAGAAAGAACATTATGAAGTAAGGCAAATTAGACCTTAAACAATTGTGGAAGAAATAGGCCCAGAAAGAAGTCTTGAAGGGTCTGAGAAAATAAAATAAAATAAAACACCTACCAGCTTCCAGAAGACTTTCACAGCATTAAGTTTAAAAGACTATCACGGAGATGCAAATTTGGTCCTAGGGATTTGGTGAGGAATGCTTATAAACTGAATGGTTTGGAGTTGTTGTTTTCTGCTATTAAATCCTCTTTGAGAAACACATTGACTTGAATTTGGTGTAGGTTTTTGGCTCCTTATAATGCAATACATATTAATAATATGTCATCCATGATACAACCATGAATTGTGCTCATGTGAATTTTCATCCATGGAATTTTCCATACATCTAAGAATACTGTGGGGCTTTTGTTTGCTTGATTGTTTTTGGATATTAAAGGATACAGATATCCTGTATGATGAGTTTGAGAATATCCGTACACTGATTTCTGAAGAAACTTCTGGAGAGTGGTATACTCAGCCACTGTTTGAAGGCCTGAGATTATCACTGAAGAATATTCATGAAGTCTAAATTGGCTACTATGTATAGGAAAGAGATATTACGGAGAAGGAGAGTTTAGCTATAAATGTTTATGGGTGAATTTAAAAGTTTTCCAACCAAGAGAACACAAAAAACCAAAAACGGAAAAATAAAGTCAAGTAAATTTTATTGCTTTTTATAAAGTTGTAGAGCACTGGGCAAAAAAGACTGCAGAGGCCTTTAGCCTATAAGCTTTGAATTTGTCATCCTCAACTTTATTTGACTGAACATGGACGGGACGGAATTAGATCGCTTTTTAGCAGTTTGTAGTAAGAAGAAATATCTCCTTTAAATCACACAGCAAAAGGGGGTGAATGATCTGGAACAATCGGTCTTAGTTTCTGGTACTATAATATTTCCTACAAATTTGCCCTTAAGATAGAAAAGGTTGCTTTATAATCACAAGGCACAGATGCCTATAAGTCCTATAACAAACAGTTTACAGGATGCTTATCTCTTTGTTATTTTCTATTTACCTTACCTGAATATGAATGGCGGGGGGGTAAATGTACTATAAGCCCATGCTTATGTTCAGTGCCGAATATAAACTAAAAGAAAAAGAGGTCACATTAAAATGGTGTCCCTGTCTAGTCAAGAGCTGCTTTTGGATATTTGTAATCAAGCCTATGGCTACGAAATGTAAAAGTATCAGAGAAATCATGCTAATTTAAATGTACAAAAATAGAACACTGATTAAAGTTAGCAATATTTGTCATACCAAAAGGCATAAAAGGGCTAAAAAATATGTCTTAAAATCTAAAGTATCTACCAGGTATATGCCAGGTAAGAACAACCTGCCAAAACTTGACATCAAGGGAAAGTTCATGTTACCAAAATAAATGGTGTTTGTGTGATAATATGACACCACTTTAACCTGTAGCACGTGAAATTACATGTCAGCTGTAACCAATTATTGCTCAGCAGTTATAGGTGCCCTAATTTATTCATTAAGGTGTTTCTATTTTAACCACCCCCAATCACAGACACTTTCTCAGGGCAATCTTCCTCCCAATTTCCACATTAGCTCTATCACAGTGTCCTTGTCAACCAATATGTCCTGCATTCTCGCTTTGATCCAAAGCTTCCTCTTGCTCTGAATGATGATTGCTTAGATGTGTGAATAACTGCATCACCTAAGTAGAAGTTCATTATCATCTAGCATCAGGGATCAGAGTATTACTGGATACCATTCTATCCTCAGATAATTAGTAATAACTATAACTTAACTCTACATGGAAATTACTACTAAATACAAAAATATTCCATTCATCTCAAAATAAATGTACATTCTAAACCCAAATTACCCTTAATGCTATCCCAGGAGTTTCTTTTGCCACTCCAAAGACACTGACTGGATGAGAAATATGATGACGGGGAGTAGAAATAAAAAGACAAAGGTGTTTTAACTGATTTTGGTTAAACCATCTTATATGGAAAAATTTATAGAAAGACATTGATAAAGCCTCCTTAGAAGAGTTCCCCTGTGATGGAAAGAACCTGATGCTTTAATTCTATTAGATTCCCATAAATCTGCCTCGCACTGTAAGCATAGCACCTAGATGGGTGCCTGGAACATAATAGGTCTATAAAAATTAGGTGTTAAATGCATAGATTAATATATCAAAATGAAGAAGAAAATAGATGTAAGATTAGATGTCAGAATCACTGCTACTAGAATTCAGATGACACATTCCTCTAGGAGTGAGGGATCCCTCCTGATCTATTTTGTCCACCACCAACTCTTGATCTATTTCAAGAAAATTTTTCCTTCTCCCAACGTGAATCTCCCTGAATGCATGTCCAAACTCAGAATGCAGACCCTGATAACCTGGAGATACCTCAGCCTCACAGTCATCATCGTGACAAGCACCTGCATCTTTATCACCCCCAGCATGCTATGTCAGCCAACAGAAGACAAAAATTCTGTCATTATTATACAAAGCAACTTGATCCTTAATGACAGTTTCCCATTTCAAAACAGGATGGTGATTGACTTTTTCATGGCAAAAAGACCTAATTAAAGTATTTTGTTTAGCAGTCCCATACACAAAGGAGCTGTCACTGTTCAGCCTCTCCTCTCCTCTAGCAAGGGGGTAATCTTTACCTGGTAGAGGAAGTGGGAAAACAACCTAAGAACCTTGAACAGAAGTATTAGATACCAGTCTCAAAGTATCCCATTAATCTATTTTAGAAGGTGCAATGAAATGGGACCCGAGGGAGGCGACTGCTAAAAGTAGAGTTCAGAGAAGAAACAATCCACCTACCCCTGTTGGCAATCAGAGAAATTTGGTGATTGGCGCTCCAGATACAATTAAGTATAGAGCTCCATAAGTGAGTGGAAGACAACAGTGAAAGACAACAATTTGGCTAAAGCCAAATACCCAAATTTCTCAACATCATTCTAGAAGAGTTTGACCCTTTGGTGGGCAATAAGCAGCCACAGAAAGTTTCTATGAATCAGGAATAGAAATGAAAGATACACTATCTAGAATGAGAGATGCTAGAGGGGGACGAAACAGAACTACTTAAGAGACAGCTGTCGAAGTGAATTCAAGTTCAACTGAGAGCAACTCAAGAAGCAATGTTGCATACCTGTTTCAAAACATCTCATATACCCCACAAATATATACACCTATCATGTTCCCACAAAAATTAAAAATTAAAATTAGCAAAAATAAAATAAAAATTTTAAAAAAGAGGTAGGAGCAAAGGGGAATATGGAAAGAGTCTTGATACCAGAGACTTGTGGTTGACTTTCACCAGAAAAGTATCAGTGATGCAGGTACTTGACAGTAAAGTTAAGTGCTAAAGTTATTAGAGTAAAACACAATTCACTCTCATGTTCATATGAACTTCCATTAGTGTATAAGTATTATCAGTTTCAAAATCTAGCTATACTTATATTTCTGTGTACCTGATAATTTGGGGGCAGAGGAGGTGGCTTGTCTTTGTGTTTTAACTATAGTGCAGTCCACAGACACAAGAATCATAATTAACAGGCATTAAGGTATGTTGCCAGAGGTAAATTTGGTTCATTCTGCCATCCTAAATAAAAGAAGAGTCAATAATTTTTTTCAAATGAACATATATAGTATCATACATGAGTGTGAATAAAATGTTCAACTTAGAGAGTCATGGAGATTAGTGATGTTGTTCAGTGATAGCTGAAGATCACAGGATGCTCAGTTAAATTCTAATAGTTTCAGTTAAATTATAATAGCTTGTCTACTCAAAATCTTTTTGCTTGATAGCTCTGGGAACTTAGAAATTTCGTGGGAAAATTATTTTTCTCTCTTTCAGAGAATAGAAAGCAAAGCCAGTAAACAGTCAGGCCTTCTGCCAAAGGAAAATTATCTATGCCTAGAATGGATAAATTCCCAGCTCATAAAGATTTTTTTTTTTCATCTCCATGGCATAGTCACGTCTTATTCTAAGAGCCTCTGGCAGTTGTAAGAAAATTGTTGGACCACTGGGTATGTCATTAAGACCATCTTCACCCTTAAAAAGAATTGTACATCAAAATAGTGCACGCACAGTGAAATTTCTCATGATATCTAAAGCCTGAAAATAATTATTCAGAATATAGGAGAGAATAAATTAATACCTGTTGAGTTGCTAATGCATGCTAGGAAGTGTGCTCAATGATTCACATTCACAATCCCACTTAATGCTTGAGAAAGTCTATTGAGTTACGTATTAACATCCTGACTCCATACATGAAGGAATTGAATCACAGAAGTTATGAAGTTTGCCCAAAGTTATGAGGCTTCTAAGTGAGGCAAAGATTTGGATTTGTATCAGTTGGATTATATAGCACGAATGCTTCTGTAATATCACAGTTTGGAAATCAATATTGATTGAATGCCTTATAAGAAGAAACTTTTAATGTTAAACACTGGGATAGAAAAACAGTCTTTGATTTGTCTGTTCTTTAACCTGCTTTAAAAAAGTAAATGAAATATCATGATGCTATTCAGGGTAATATCTCCATTGTAGTATATTAACTAAATGACATTCTCAAAGTATATTGAATATATCATACTTTTATCAGTATTCCTATTTCTATCAATTCACAGATACTTCATTAATGGCATGCTAATTTAAACCACAATATCTAGCCAGTACCACCACACATGTATCCTAAATGTCTTCCTAATTTCCAGTCTTGACCCTCTATACTCAATTTCCCCAAATCAGTAACAGCAAGATTTTAAAAATACAAATAAAATCATATCATACTCTGCTCAAAAACCTATAAAAATGTTAGACTATAGTTTGATTGGACTCTGACTTCTTCCCTGACCTCATTCCTTAACCCTCTTCCTGTCCTTCACTATGTGGCTATACTTGAAACAAACTAAAAATACATGTAAGCAAACAGAAAAAAATACATATAAAAACAACTTCAGTAAAAATCCAGCTAATAATTTGATCTCCCAATGAGTCCATAAATGCTTTAAAAAATTATAGCCTTGACAAAAAATACAAGCTAATCATTCTTTATTCATTTTTAAAATAACTGACATGTACAGTTATATACAGGTAATAGAGAAGGTAGTTTCAATATGGGTATGTGGATTGTTTCTTCCCTGAACTCTACTTATAGCTGTCTCCTTCAGTCACTGGCTGAGATATGATGCTGGAGGTGGTGAAGATGCAAGTCAGTATGATGACTGTGAGGCTGAGGTATCGCCAGGTTGTCAGGACCTGCATTCGGAGTCTGGACACGCATTCGGGGACATTCATATTGGAAGAAGGAAAAATCTCCCTGAAGTACATCAGAAGGTGGTGGTGGGCAAAATAAATACAAGAGGATCTCATATTTTGTTTTTAATTTTTATTTTTTTGTGGGTACATAGTAAGTGTATATATTTGTGAGGTACAACAGATGTTTTGATACAGGCATGCATTTGCCTCTTGGCTCCCAGTTGAACTTGAATTCACTTTGACAGCTGTCTCTTAAGTAGTTCTATTTCCTCTCCTTCTCTCTAGTAACTCTCATTCTGGCTGGAGTAACTCTGATTTTGATTCCTGATTCATAGAAACATTTTGTGGCTGCTTAATGCCCACGAAAGAGTCAAACTCTTCTAGAATGGTGTTGAGAAATTCAGGGATTTGGCTTTAGCCAAATTGTTGTCTTTCACTGTTGTCTTCTACCCACTTATGGAGCTCCATACTGAATAGCGTCTGCAGCTCCAATCACCAAATTTCTCTGATCCTAACAGGGGTAAGTGGATTGTTTCTTCCCTTTATTCTACTTTTAACACTTGTCTCCTTCAGGTTCCATTTCATTGCACCTTCTATATGAGATTAATGGAATACTTTGAAACAGCAACTACTACTTCTGACATGTTCAATGTCCTAAGGTATTTTCCTACTCCCTCTAGCAGGTGAAATGTACCCCTTTGCTAGAGAAGGGAAGAGGCAGAACAGGGATGGCTTCTTTGTGTGTGGGACTATTAAACATAATACTTCAAGTGGGTTTTTTTTTCCATGCAAAAGAAATATCCCTTTTTGCTTCATATATCTTTAGTTTGTTTCAGCAGGACTACATTGGTCCTGCTGAAATTCAGTCTAACAAATGATCATCCTTGCCTCAAACCATTTTATTCTGCCCAGAATGCTTTTCCCATGATTTTTCACCGTTTTACATGGAAGTCACTTCAGAAGGGTCCTACCTTTGTACTAAGAAAAGCACACTTAAGTCTTTCTATTTCTGGTCACTGCTGAATTTATCTTCATATATCTTGTCAGGCAAATAACAAACTCCTAACAAACATTTCCTGTATGAATAAATGAATGGGTGAATGAATGAAAGAGGAAAGGATACCAATTATGACTTTTCTCATTTGGTTTCACAAGCTTTCTGAACCCAGTAGGGGACCTGATAAGGATCATTTATCCACTTGCCATTATAAGAAGGCAGCTTTAACTCCAGAAGCCTTGGCAAACCTGCAACATTTTTAAAAGTTGTTATAGTTTTAATAGTTTTATTTTTTATATTTAATAATATCTATTCACCCAATGCTATTTTTCAGCTTTATTAAATTATAATTGATAAACAAAAATCATATTTATAGATACTAGATGTACAATGTGATGTTTTGATATATTTATACATTGTGAAGGGATTAAAACAATTAAGAAATTAACATATTCATTACCTTATAGGAAATGAATAACTACAGCACACCCCTCCCCCTCACCCCCGCAACACACACACACACATACACACACACATCCTCTCCTCGACTATCTTTCCTGGGACAACCATTGCCTGGAAGGCTGTGAGCAGTGCCATGAGAGAGGGCAGCCTGAGAGAGCCACAGAACAACATAGCAAAAACCTGATGACTCTGAACCCCACTACAACTAGTAAACCCACCCTACCTCTGTCTTCTGAGTTACATTTTTAACCTTCTAGTACTAAAATCGTTGGGACTTATATTACTTGCAATCAAAAGCAATTTAGCTAATACATGTTTATATCATATATCTGGTTAGTGAAAATAGCTCTTCATCATAACTACCTCCACTGTTACCTGTACATAATGGTACATGTCAGTTATTGTAAAACTGAATAAAGAATAATTAACCTGTATTTTTTTGTCAAGGCTGTAACATTTTTAAGCATTTAGTGACTCATTGGGAGATCAGATCATTAGCTGGATTTTTACTGAAGTTGTTTTTTGCTTTTTGTTTTTTGTTTTTTGAGACAGAGTTTCATTCTGTTGCCCAGGCCGGAGTGCAGTGGCACGATCTCGGCTCACTGCAAGTTCCGCCTCTCGGGTTCACGCCATTCTCCTGCCTCAGCCTCCCTCCCGAGTAGCTGGGACTACAAGCGCCCGCCGCCACGCCCGGCTAATTTTTTGTATTTTTTAGTAGAGACGGGGTTTCATCGTGTCAGCCAGTATAGTCTCGATCTCGACCTCGTGATCCGCCCGCCTCGGCCTCCCAAAGTGCTGGGATTACAGGCATGAGCCACCACACCCTGCCTGAAGTTGTTTTTAAACTTATTTTTTCTGTTTGCTTATATGTATTTTTAGTTTGTTTCAAGGAACTTCAGTTCTAAAAGATTTTGCTATCTTTGAAGTGTGAAAGTCATCACAGGCTAAATAGATCTCTTGGTTTTATGGGAAATGAGAATGCAATTTCCAAGATAAATATAAATTAATCTGGCTTGAAAAAATAAACGTCATACGCCACAATAGAGGGCAAAACTGGAAAACTATAGAAATGAGAGGAAGGTGAAACAAATACATAAATAGATACAATGAACATTTTTTAAGAGAGCATCTGCCAAAAAAATCACAATAGATGTTCATGGGAAATACATGCCAAACCAGCTTCCTCCTTGGCTTGGATTCCTTCTGAAATTCAAACCAGTTATATGTGGTAATTTTAGGGAGAAAGAGAAAAGGATGACTTATTCCCATGAAAACATGACAAAAGTTACAATGACTCGAGTTAACTGCTACATCTGACATAAAACAGGAAAAAAAATAATACGTGGATCTGGATCAATGTTTTTGAATACATCAAATTGGAGAAATACTGACAGTGTAGTATGTTATTCAGTGACAGCGTCGTATTTCTACTGACAGAATTGACATTTACATAGTAAATTTTCAAACATTCTTATGGGCTATTTTAATTCTCCCCTAAGCAAAGGACTTAGACATTACAAATGTAATAAAAACATTTTTGATCATTTAAAGATAATAGTATTCCATGAAAGCTGAACATTAGTTTGGTAATCTACATTAATATTAACGTGTCTGAACTTTTAGAGAACTGCGATGATAGAATGGCAACGATTCATAGGCGATTTTCATCTTTTTTTTTTCTTGTCATATTAACGACATTCTGGTTTGATGAATTTGAGGATCACTCCACTCAGTGCTCTACAGTACCCAGTCTCCCATTTTCTCTTTCCCTGTCTCCATTTTTACACCAACATGCTATGGTTGCAATTTTTTTTTTTTTCTTGACAGAGTCTCACTCTGTCACCCAGGCTGGAGTGCAGTGGCACGATCTCTGCTCACTGCAAGCTCCACCTCCTGGGTTTACGCCTTTCTCCTGCCTCAGCCTACGGAGTAGCAGGGACTACAGGTGCCTGCCACCACACCCGGCTAATTTTTTTTGTATTATTAGTAGAGATGGGGGTTTCACCGTGTTAGCCAGGATGGTCTCGATCTCCTGACCTTGTGATCCTCTCACCTTGGCCTCCCAAAGTGCTGGGATTACAGGTGTGAGCCACCGCGCCCGACCGTATGGCTGCAAATTTAATACATTTATGGCTATTCAGGAAGTCTCATTTGCTACACTTGCCCCTATAAATATGAGGGAAATTCTCAGTAAAAGCTCTTTAAAGGTATATTTCCATCAATATTGAATCCAGAGCCTTCACACAGTTCAGAGCATCATCAACCACTTGTTGAATGCCCTGAAGTTTAGAGGCACACAAAAATCATGATATAGCACATAAGCCCTAATTTCCTTGAAGGCATGGATAAATTTTGGAACTAATTGCAGTCCTGACTTACCTGACCAAAACAAGCACCTTTATTCCTGAAGCTTACAGACACCCTGAATGATTTTAGTGTCAACTAGACCTTTGATCACAATAAGAAAACTCCCTAGTATGAATTTTAGTGGATTTCAAAGTCATATAGAAATGCTAAGGAAATTTAGACATGGCCAATGAAAACAAAGTTTTGGAATAGAAACAAAAAATGACATGGACATTGTTTGAGATTGTATATTACCAAAGTGCTAGTAAATTATGTAATTTTTGGCTTGTCTGAGAGTGTGAGCTAGCGATCTCTGAAGAGCCCTTCAACCAAATACTTAAAGGAAAAATAATGAACATCCCATATCTCTTGCTTTAGAAAAGTTACAAAATAACAACCATTTGAAAAAGTGGAAACAGTCAAAAGGTTTTTGTTTAAGTGATCCTCAAAGAATTTGAATTATTTTAAAATCTGTTAGGTGAATGAAGCAACTGGTTCTTGTAATACTGTGAGTCTACAGACAAATGTAACTCAATAAGCTGTTCAACCATTAATTGATCTTTTCATTTATTTGTAACTCTGAAATTAATTACTTTGCAATAGCTGAGAAAGTACACAGATTCAGTATTCACAGGAAGAATTGGTCTTATTCATTGTAACTTGGGAGTTCGAAGAGTAGAGAGAACTTTTACTTTCCATTCACCTAATGTTCTCTCTCCACTGGAGTTTAACAACCCTTCATGGTTAGTTCAAGTCCTGTCATCCTACATTGCCCTTTGTTCCTCACATTTTTCACACCAAGATATTCTGTATTTTCTCATAATTGTTCATTTACTGTTGCTAATATTACTCAGAGTGGAGCATCTACAAGGGACATATAAATATATTTTGTTAATATTCATTGCCTCTCATACTTTGCATAATAGTGATGTGTTAATATGCTAAAAGACTTTAATCTGATGAGGTAAGACAAAATAGAAAAAAGAAACACAGACTCCCATTTGGGCACAGAGCCTTCTAATACCCACTTTCTCTATCTTCCTCAGTAACTGAAATCAATTGAACAATGTATCTAAGCCTAAAGGAAATTAAGATCTTAAATCTTAAAGCAGAAATTGCTTTCTACAGTTGCTAAGACTATATCACTTCTTAGAACTACAGCAGATAAAATGACGAGAGAATTCTCACTAAATTATCCTTGTGGGCTCCTTCCAATATTTTTTTACATTTCAAAATGAGTTTCAGTCTTGCCAGTTACAGTATCACTGGTAATAGATTGAATATAGGTACCAACAGAAAGGACTAATACAGGTAGAAGACTCCTTTAGGCTTCTGTGGCCCATATAATTGAATCTTGGTAAGCAAAGGGGGAATTAAATTGCAAAGAGAAACTTAGAGTCCTTTTTATAGAGAAAATAAATACTTGCATTACCTTTTTCTTTACTGTTAAGTGGGATGCTGATGTTATGGCTGGAACTAGTCTCACATCCTGACTGTTTCTTTACTACATGAGTAAACTTGGAATGTAACTTCACCTCCCTCAACCTATCTCTCTCTGCAAAATAGACATTGAAAAAACTCCACTCCCTTTGTGATCACTGTGAGATTATAAAAGATAGTGCACTTCAAGTGCTTATGTAAAACATGTTATATTTATGCACTCAAATGTTAGCACTTATTACTCATCAATGGATTGAGTTCATATATGAAATAAATGCTGCCAAAATTTATTAGATAGACTTTTAGATCCCTCCCTGAAAAGGCCATCCAGCAACTACAATACATTTTCCACGTTTTAGAATGATCAAACTCACCTAATGATATTAATAACCACTTTCACAATCTTATACTATTGAAGAACTTGGCTGACCTCAAAGAAAAATAAAGGATCTAAAATGATTAAGGCGTGGGTAAAGTTTTGAATTATATTTCTCTGTTATAATATTTAAATAAGTTAAAAATATACTAAATGTAATACTGGAAACATGTTTTTCCCATTATTTGGTTCAATATGATTTAGGTCATAAACTGATTCTTTATTAAATTGGTAGCAAATATAAAAAAATTCCATCTGACATATATTCTATCTTTGAAAATTTCCTCTTGTGTTTATTATATTTTAAGTTACTTTAAGATCTTCTCGAAGATTAGATGATTTTTAACTGCTACTACTTCAAAAGAATTCAGTTGTTGCTCAAAATTAATTTGTATTTCTGTATGACACACAGACCTGAGTAATAAATAAATAGGATTTAAACACTGTTTGATACACAGCAAACCTGGTTAATACATTCTGCTTTCTTTTCCTCCAATTTAATACACTTTCTGATTAATTCTGTCACCTAAAAGCCACCAAATAGTTTCATTTCTGAGGCGCATTTTACCTAAGTCTCCTACCTGGATTAGTCCTTTCTATTGGTACCTATATTCAATCTATAACCAGTGATACTGTAACTGGCAAGACTGAAACTCATTCTGAAATGTAAAAAACATTGGAAGGAGCCCACAATGATAATTTAGTGAGAGTTCTCTCGTCATTTTATCTGCTGTAGTTCTAAGAAGTGATATAGTTTTAGCAACTCTGGAAAGCAATTTCTGGTTTGAGATTAAAGACACATACGGGCTGAGTGTGGTGGCTCACACCTGCAATGTCAGCACTTTGGGAAGCCAAGGTGGGCAGGAGGCTGAGGCAGGAGAATCACTTGAACCCAGGAGGCGAAGGTTGCAGTGAGCCGAGATCATGCCACTGCACTCCAGCCTTAGCAGCAGAGTGAGACTCTGTCTCAATAAAATTAATTATTTAATTAATTAACTGATTTAAGACACATATAAGACACATATGATTGATCAACTTATATCCTACAGGGCAAATTTACTGTTAGTGAGTTGATCTCCAAAAATCCAGAAAGAATCAGCCAGCAACATCCCACAACTATATCACTATAACACAAATCACATTTTCTCTTATTAGTTTGAAATTCACTCAATTTTTTTTACTATTTCATGTAATTGACTGATAAATATTACCTAATAAATAACACAGAGCTAACACTTTTAAATAACTAATAGTAGTGTTACTTGGATACATTGACATGCAGTCATATTTAAACTAGATTGTATAAATTTTGGAAATAATTTCTAGTAACTGCAAAATTTTCCTGTTTTGAGATTAAAGCAATATAAAAAATACTATTTCTTTGAAATCTACCAGATTAGTTACTAAATAAAAATTAATCAAAATTTATTTTTTTTACTAATCGATCTTATTTACCTGAAGTTTAGAATCCAGAAATGGAAAGATCTCGCTGGAGTCATATGAAACTTTGAACAAATAAACAAACATACTTTTTGTGTAATTGTATTTTTATAAGGCTTCATTTCATTTTCAGTGCTATAAGGTTTCATTTCAGAGATTTCAAATAGAAAGTTATTTTCAAAGTTTACTTTCCTTGTCCTTTCTTAAGGGAAAATTTAAAGACTTGCCTCTGCATCTTCACTTGATATTTTTATATTCTAAAATGCTCTGTGAAAACAATTCTCTTTCAGTAAAGCAGAACTTTTTTCTAGTGCTCAAAACACAAGCTGATTTCTTAAACAAATTATTTATGCCAGGAAAGCTACTCAAGAGTAGCTTTAATTAGGTTTCCACCTGTGAGTATGACTTTTCCACTTGCAGTACTGCCTTCAGCTGTCACTCACATATTTGACAAATTCTCAAATTCCAACTGCTTTTGTAATTCTTCTGTCCCTTTGAGCTTTTGTATCCTCTCCATATCCATAATCACCATATCCTGCTTTCCCAAACACAAATTTACTGAACCTTATGTTAAGGACTCAAATATTCCATCTGTAGTTACAAAGATGAAGAAGAAATAACCTCAGCCTCGTTCTTCTACAGACTCATGCCAATACGTAACTGGAACGAAGTATACCAA
>NW_022162750.1:0-1242 GCF_008728515.1 Papio anubis | reverse complement strand
CTAAAAACACTTATGTCAAAATATTAAAGGTGGTTGATTCTGGAAAGTGAGAATAAGGACATTTAAAGAGTTTCCTCCTTGAACTTTTAAAAACCTCTTGTAAATCATCTAAAAATACAAATTTGCCCATGTCCAAACATAAATTATGTAATTAGAACTTTGAATGACAGATTAATAAAATTCGAATAAGGGCAGTGATTGATACCAAGTAGGAGATAAAAACAATCCTAGTATGAAAGGATTCATTTCTGAATGAAAGCAGTGGAGTGGAAGGAGATTAAGTTTACAAACTCACTGTTGTGTTATACCAGAGAAGCATTTCGCACCATGTAATTGCTTCTATTGCAATCCCTTGGAGGTGTTACTTCATGTAACGACACTCCTTTTTATATTAAGATTTGTAGTTAACGTTTTACAGTGTCTAAATGAAGACAATAGTACATAATAACCATGAGTCATATATGACAATTTTATATTAATTCCTTGATTTTCACAGGAGCCAATCTACATGTTTAAAGGAAAGTTTATGCATGGAAGCCATAAAGCTGAGAACTAAAAGGAATCAGGCCACCTTTAAAAAAATGTATTTTAGCTCCAGGGAATATATCTGCCTATTACATGGGTATATTGCATACTGGTGGGGATTGACTTTCTAGTGTACCCATTACTCAAATAGGGGACATTGTACCCAACAGGTAATTTCTTTACAACTATCTCCCTCTTCCCACTTTTCGAGTTCCCAGTGTCTACTATTTTCATCTTGATGTCCACAGGTACCTATTGTTTAGCTCCCACTTATGGGAAAATATAGTATTTGATGTTCTGTTTTTGAGTTAGTTCACTCAGGATAATGGCCTCTACCTCCATCCATCTTGCTGCAAGGTATTTGATTTCATTTTTTATGGCTGTGTAGTACTCCATGGTGTATATATACCACAATCACTTTAACCAGTCAACCACTGATGGACACCTAGGTTGATTTCATGACTTTGTGATTGTGAAGATAGGAGTGCGGGGAACATAGGAGTGCAAGTGTCTTTTTTATATAATGATTTATTTTCCTATTGGTAGACACTCAGTACTGGGATTGCTAGGTTGAATGATGGGTTCTATTTTTGGTTATTTTAGAAATCTCCATACTGTTTTCCATACAAGTTAAAGTAATTTACATTCCTACCAATAGTGTATAAGTGTGTCCTTACTTTACATACATGCCAGCATCTGCTGTTTTTTTTTTTTTTT
>NW_022162749.1:0-4464 GCF_008728515.1 Papio anubis | reverse complement strand
AGGATTGCATGAATTTTAGAAAAATTATTCATAGGAATAAAATGAGACACACAATGAAAGGCTCTGAAACTGACAGTGTTTTCTAAATAACACATTGAACTAATCTGCTATTACTTTTCAGACTTCAGAGAAAAAGACACGTACTTGTGCTGGGTATGTAAGTGAAGGCTGCATGGTGTGTGTGACTTCAGACTGAAAAACAATACAAGAGTTCCAGTTGGACTAATGAAAAAGTGCGATCTAGATTTTTAAAATGTGCAGTAAAGAAGACAGCAAAGAGATGGGCATGATGTGAACTGCTATTTTAAGTGCGGTCACAGAGTGTGATAGGTGGGGTGTGCAAGGCAGCAGGCAGTGGGTTGGTGGTGGTGCTAGGATTGAGGAAGGACAGGTCACACTTCATCATGACCTATCATCACTTTATGATTAAGATTAACAATTTAATCCTTCAGAAAATACAGAATCACTGGTAATAGAAAAGCTATTATTTTTGGTGGCATTTGAAATCACCCTGCAAGAGAGGAAACAACAGGTGTAAAGTTGTAGAAATAGGAGACAGAGAGATACCTCAGGAAGTTATTGAAAAATTCTGTGAGATATATTAACACCTGAAATAAAGATTTTCGCTGATTCTGACCATAAAGAATATGAGTGTATATCATAAAATGCCAATAATTATAGCGTATTCTTTTTCCCCTAGAACTGGTAAATAAATATAAAGAAGTTACATTTTGTTTTTCCTAAACAAATACTCAAAAAGCTTGTTTCATGATTAACTATTAACACTCTAATGTACTGTTACTAATATATCCAGTATTTGTTCACCCGAGTCTTACCTAGAAGGTCATTCTGGGGTATCCACTTATAGAGCCGAGTATTGAGACCTAAGGTATCTGGTTTTTTCCCATCAAATCTCCACAGAACCTGTTACAGTGAAGAAAATATCTTATTCCATGAGTGGAATTCAAAAGTTATAGAATGTTCGAACTGTAAAAAGAGTAGGAATGAGATCAAGGGATGTTAGTAAATCAGAACTACTCAAAGACTGATGTAAACAGAATACTCACATTTAATTTTCTCAACTTTCATAATTAGTTAGGCACGTAAGGAAATCATGATTTTCCAAAATAGTACCTTAGAAAAAATCGGATTATCAATGAAAAGTTCAAGTATTTAAAAAATTGTTACACTTTTTAAAAGAAAACCTACGTGCAGCCAGTCATCATATGAAAAAAGAAAAAAAAGCTTAACATCACAGATCATTAGAGAAATGCGAATCAAAACCATGATGAGACAGCATCTCACACCAGTCAGAACATCACGATGTGGGCGAGGTTGTATAGAAAAGGCTTGCTTATACTCTGTTGGTTGGAATGTAAGTTAGTTCAAACATTGTGGAAGACAGTGGCGATTCTTCAAAAACCCAGAGGCAAAAATACCATGAAACCCAGCAATCCCATTACTGGGTGTACAGCCAAAGGACTGAAAATTGTTCTTTCATAATGACCCATGCACAAGTATAGTAATTGCAGTACTATTCACAATAGCAAGGACATGGAATCACCCTAAATGCCCATTGATTATGGGCTGAATAAAGAAAATATGGTACATATACACTACTGAATATTATGCAGCCATAAAAAAAGAACAAAATTATGTATTTTGCAGGGATATGGATGGAACTGGAGACCACTATCCTTAGCAAACTAACAAAGGAATGGAAATAAAAATATGGCATATCCTCACTTATAAGTGGAAGGTGAAAGATGACAACATGTGGACACATAGATAGGAACAACATACACTGCTGTGTATTGGAGGGTGGAGGGTGGGAGGAGAACGAGGATCAGGAAAAATAATTAACTGATATTAGCCTTAATATCTGGGTGATGAAATGATCAGTACAATAAACCCCCAGGACGCAAGTTTACCTATGTAAGAAAACTGTACGTGTACCCTTGAACTTAAAATAAAAGTTAAAAATAAAATTAATTTTTTTAAAAATAAAAATATTCTAAGAAATGTATAAGAAATTTTTACTATTCATTTTAATTCTAGTGTAAAACACTAACAATTTCATAATGACCTGAGTGCTTCTTTTCTTTTATGTATTTTATACTAGTTTTCATCTTCCAAATTTACTTTTAATGTAATCATTTCTTTTTGAGTAATTTGACAAGTAGTTCACATGTACCTACTTGTGTGTAGGTTAGAGCCCATTGTCCTTTGATTGACAATATAGCAAGAATATAAATAAGCTACTTATAAGAAAGAGATTAATGCTGCAAGGGTAGTATGCATAACTTCATTGGAATTATAAATTATCAAGCACTACTTCCAAAATAAATTTCAAGTGACCATTTTTGACACAAATTCAGAGTATTATCAGTGTTTCTAACTTTGGATACTTTTTGGCATAGAAATGAGGAACCTGTTGGTATCATGAATAAAAATACAGCTGTTGAATAAACTCAAAATTGTAGTTTGCTGAATTTGGTCAACTGATTATTAACACCGAGACAACGTGCTACAAAACTTTGACAATAGTGATTAATATGTTTTGCTATAGCCAAGACATTTTATGTTTAAGTTACTAATTTTGAAACTCCCAAGCAATCCTCATAAACTGAACAATAATTTACAGTGTTTAACTTTTATTTGCTACATCAGTGTTAAAGTAACTCAGGTTTCAGCAAAAGGTTGGAAGAGGTCATTACAGAAAGCTTTATCAGGCAGGAAATTAAAAGGTAATTGATAAATACACAAAGGTCACTGGCTTATTCTATATAGAAGAAAATAAATTTCTACTATGTTTTATAGAGTGGGCATCTGAACTTGTTTCTGTGCCTGGCTTCCTTTTGTTTGACTCCTTTCTATATTTCCTTCTGCTTCCTCCATTGAGCGGGGTTGTTAATCTGATAGTGCAGAGTCCTTGTCCGGACACATTTTATACTGCGCAGCGTCCACCTTCAGGGCAGGATCCATCTCCACCCTTTCTCTTTCATCTTCCTCCTTCAGACATTGGCTGGGTGCAGTCCAGCAGGGCTGGCTGCTTTTTCTCTTTCTCTAAATCTATCTGGCTGTGTGGATACTTGGACAAGTTGTCTGTCAGCCTAGGCTGTTCTTTCTCTGAATAGTACCCTGAACATTACTCAGATACACCTCTTACAGTGATTCTCCTGCCCCAGCCTCCCAAGTAGCTGCGATCACAGGTGCATGGCAACATGCCTGGGTAATTTTTTGTATCTTTGGTAGAAATGGGGTTTCACCACATTGGCCAAGCTGGTCTCAAACTCCTGACCTTGTGATCCACCTGCCTTGGCCTCCCAAAGTGCTGGGATTACAGGCGTGAACTACCGTGCCTGGCCTACAGTTTACACATTTAATCACAGGATTGGAATTCATTTTCCTTACTCCCCTACTCCCCACATGTGGCAGTTATTCTTCCTAAATTAATAACATTCGATCATGTTATACTACCACAGATCTTTAAACAGAGTATATACCGCATAATTACTAACAGAGCCAATCTTCTCCATTTGTTGTCAGGTATTTTATATAAGCACTTGACTTAAAGTGCAAATAGAAATACTACATCCCATAATTGTAAACATTCACCAAGAGCTTCCAGAGTGCAATAAGTTATAGAGGTGGTTCAAGAGTCAGTCAAGTGTTCTTCACTCATTGGATATTGCTGAGATTAGGAAAACTGTTCTGAAGAAAATGATCATAAGTCTTACTTGTATTTCTACAAGGACACAGTTCTGGATATACATTTTTTATGAAAACACCTGAAAGTCATTCTAAAGACTACATTAAGCACAATTTTCACTTACCTGAAATATATTGAGTTAAATTCAGCTGTATATATGAGTGTCAATATCAGAAATTAAAAATAATTGTGGGTCTCAAGTTGCCTTTGGTGGATACATATGGAGTAGTGAGTTCCCACTGATGCTAATAGAAACCACTCATCCATACCAAGGGTAGAAACTCCCCCAGGGCCACATGCAACCTCTAAGTCTGAGGCACAACTATGACTTCTGTCGGTGGATGCTACACAAGCACATTTAAGGCTATATTCGGCTATAAAGAGTTCAATCTACTCTTTAATATTCTTTTCATGTAGATCACATACACAATTCAAAATTTTATGGGACATGAACTGAAAAGTCTCCAAACACTTTTTAAATGCCTTTCTCCATACAATTTATTGTCAGCATATTTACATAGGAGAATGTTCATACTTAAAACCATTTTTTAAAATGCAACTACAATTTTCAAACTTATCACAGTCTCTCCAGGATTATCCTTGTTCTCATTTTTCAACTTTTGGTCAACTTCACATTTGTCAGAAGTTTCTATAATTGGATTACTTACAAACTTTAACAGCCTCTTTCAGTAGTTTTCCACACCAGTAAGGCACTTCATCTTACCTTTTGTGGGATCTGGGCAAGGGCTGAT